>NW_026610702.1:0-188073 GCF_029499605.1 Hyla sarda
TATGTGACTATGGAGCTGTTTGGTGATGTCGTCTATTACGGCCTTCATAGAAGCAACAGGAGATTGTTGCATCCATCTTGAACCCTCAGAACTACAGTGCTATGATGTCACTCACTTCCACAGGCCTTGCAGAGTGTAAACAACAACAACCCAGCTTTGTTGTGTATGTAACCAAAGGGATTTGTGATGTCACCTAGAACCTTCACAGCAGCGACAGCTTTATGAGGAGCATCAGCACTGCTCTGCCTGAGCAGAACCATCACCGCCATAGGTTGTCAAATAACCCGGATTTAACCCACACAGGTAAGTCCAATGGGGTGCAGGCATGTCCTCTATGCTTACAGCTTCCCGTGGGTGTTGGTTTGATACCGTTTGGGGACAGCCAAGGAGGCATCTGCAGGCAACAAAGGTAGGTGTGTGCTTGTGTGTGTGTTTCCTATGCAGATCCTAAGCCCAGTGTCACATGCAAGTAGGAGGAGTAAGAAGGGTTCCTGGCAAATCCGGGTTATGGATTGCATTTAAAAAGGCCCCGTGGGAGTGCAATGGGCCCCTGTCTTGCTGCTTAGCAATAATGGTATGGGTTTAGGTTCTGCTGTGTGTACTGGTGGTTGACTGCCCCCCAGCCCAGAGTGTGCATGGAAAATTGTCTGGCAGCCTCCCTGACAGCAAGCAGTGATAGTGCCCATGAAGGGGACCTTGTTGGGCCCGCCCCTTTCACGGTTATCGCTTCTCGGCCTTTTGGCTAAGATCAAGTGTAGTATCTGTTCTTATCAGTTTAATATCTGATACGTCCCCTATCTGGGGACCATATATTAAATGGATTTTTGAGAACGGGGGCCGATTTCGAAGCTTGCTTCCGTCGCCCTATGCATTGACCCGATATGGCAGTATCTTCGGGTACAGTGCACCACCCCCTTACAGGGTTAAAAAGAAAGATTCCTACTTTCATTGCTACCTGCTTGCTGGCTAGCCAGCTAGCCAGCCCTGTGGGCCTTGCTGCTGCTGCAGCCAAAAAACAAAAGGTGGTGCTGCTGCTGCTTCTGCTGCTTCTGCTTCTGCTTGTGTCTGGCCCCTGTTGGAGCGTCCAGGCACAGGACTTCTGCTGCTGCTGACTAAATGGCCTCCTTAATTGGATCATTTGAGTAGCCAGCACACCTGTGCAGGTAGGGCATGACATGATAGGCAGCTGCCTTGATAGCGGGTGGGTGCTGAATGTTCCTAATTGACAAAATAAGATTAATGCTTATGAAGAAATATAAAATCTCATCCCTTCCCCAATATCGCGCCACACCCCTACCCCTTAATTCCCTGGTTGAACGTGATGGACATATGTCTTTTTTCGACCGTACTAACTATGTAACTATGTAACATAACATGGGGGGGGGGGGGGGGGGGTCTCCTGGCTGTTCACACAGGTGTGTCATTGCTGTACATTGACCATGCATTGCTTCTGTGGTATTGCAAAGGCAAAGACAAATGCTTCCAGCCATCCATTGCACTAATGGATTGGTCATCAGCTGGCTGTCTATGTCCCGCATCAATATAGACCAAAGTACAGAGGGTTAGGCTATGCTATTGTGCACCTACCTGATGCATCAGAAGGTGCGAGGCCCTTGCTAAATTCTGTGCACAGACTTTGAGATCTATGCTTTAGACTGTATCTAAACCTGCTCCAACATGGACTGACATTCTGGCCTACTTTCAGCCGATGCGACTTGTCTGTCGCTGAACAGTCGCTTTTTATGTATTCAGCACCTATGTATAATGTTGTAAAAATGCTCTAGAAGCTAAAGTCGCAGAAATGTCACACATATTTGGCCTGCAACTTTCTGTGCGACAAATTCAGACAGGAAAAATCAGTATAAATCCTTAGAAAATTATCCCCCAGTGTCTCCATCTGCTGGCGGTATTGAATAAGCATTGCTGCACTGATGGGGTATGCATTAGACGAAAAAAAAGAAGAAAAAGAAGAATAATACGCCCAGAAAAGAGGCGAAAAGGAGAAAAACGTAAAAAAACGTGAAAAAAAAGTAAGAGGAAGAGAAGGGAAAAAAAGGTGGAAATGGGTTTAAAAGTGATTTCGGCGGAGAAATATATATATATATATATATATATATATATATATGCGCACACACACACATAGATATAAACGTATTCTCCGTTGAGATATTGCAGCCGCTGCTGTGTCCAGGCCCAGGAGCCTTAGCACTGTGCTGTGATGTCACTCAATACCACTGACATCACTAGGTGTAAACAACATCTCTCCTTTGCTGTGTATGTGACTATGGAGCTGTTTGGTGATGTCGTCTATTACGGCCTTCATAGAAGCAACAGGAGATTGTTGCATCCATCTTGAACCCTCAGAACTACAGTGCTATGATGTCACTCACTTCCACAGGCCTTGCAGAGTGTAAACAACAACAACCCAGCTTTGTTGTGTATGTAACCAAAGGGATTTGTGATGTCACCTAGAACCTTCACAGCAGCGACAGCTTTATGAGGAGCATCAGCACTGCTCTGCCTGAGCAGAACCATCACCGCCATAGGTTGTCAAATAACCCGGATTTAACCCACACAGGTAAGTCCAATGGGGTGCAGGCATGTCCTCTATGCTTACAGCTTCCCGTGGGTGTTGGTTTGATACCGTTTGGGGACAGCCAAGGAGGCATCTGCAGGCAACAAAGGTAGGTGTGTGCTTGTGTGTGTGTTTCCTATGCAGATCCTAAGCCCAGTGTCACATGCAAGTAGGAGGAGTAAGAAGGGTTCCTGGCAAATCCGGGTTATGGATTGCATTTAAAAAGGCCCCGTGGGAGTGCAATGGGCCCCTGTCTTGCTGCTTAGCAATAATGGTATGGGTTTAGGTTCTGCTGTGTGTACTGGTGGTTGACTGCCCCCCAGCCCAGAGTGTGCATGGAAAATTGTCTGGCAGCCTCCCTGACAGCAAGCAGTGATAGTGCCCATGAAGGGGACCTTGTTGGGCCCGCCCCTTTCACGGTTATCGCTTCTCGGCCTTTTGGCTAAGATCAAGTGTAGTATCTGTTCTTATCAGTTTAATATCTGATACGTCCCCTATCTGGGGACCATATATTAAATGGATTTTTGAGAACGGGGGCCGATTTCGAAGCTTGCTTCCGTCGCCCTATGCATTGACCCGATATGGCAGTATCTTCGGGTACAGTGCACCACCCCCTTACAGGGTTAAAAAGAAAGATTCCTACTTTCATTGCTACCTGCTTGCTGGCTAGCCAGCTAGCCAGCCCTGTGGGCCTTGCTGCTGCTGCAGCCAAAAAACAAAAGGTGGTGCTGCTGCTGCTTCTGCTGCTTCTGCTTCTGCTTGTGTCTGGCCCCTGTTGGAGCGTCCAGGCACAGGACTTCTGCTGCTGCTGACTAAATGGCCTCCTTAATTGGATCATTTGAGTAGCCAGCACACCTGTGCAGGTAGGGCATGACATGATAGGCAGCTGCCTTGATAGCGGGTGGGTGCTGAATGTTCCTAATTGACAAAATAAGATTAATGCTTATGAAGAAATATAAAATCTCATCCCTTCCCCAATATCGCGCCACACCCCTACCCCTTAATTCCCTGGTTGAACGTGATGGACATATGTCTTTTTTCGACCGTACTAACTATGTAACTATGTAACATAACATGGGGGGGGGGGGGGGGGTCTCCTGGCTGTTCACACAGGTGTGTCATTGCTGTACATTGACCATGCATTGCTTCTGTGGTATTGCAAAGGCAAAGACAAATGCTTCCAGCCATCCATTGCACTAATGGATTGGTCATCAGCTGGCTGTCTATGTCCCGCATCAATATAGACCAAAGTACAGAGGGTTAGGCTATGCTATTGTGCACCTACCTGATGCATCAGAAGGTGCGAGGCCCTTGCTAAATTCTGTGCACAGACTTTGAGATCTATGCTTTAGACTGTATCTAAACCTGCTCCAACATGGACTGACATTCTGGCCTACTTTCAGCCGATGCGACTTGTCTGTCGCTGAACAGTCGCTTTTTATGTATTCAGCACCTATGTATAATGTTGTAAAAATGCTCTAGAAGCTAAAGTCGCAGAAATGTCACACATATTTGGCCTGCAACTTTCTGTGCGACAAATTCAGACAGGAAAAATCAGTATAAATCCTTAGAAAATTATCCCCCAGTGTCTCCATCTGCTGGCGGTATTGAATAAGCATTGCTGCACTGATGGGGTATGCATTAGACGAAAAAAAAGAAGAAAAAGAAGAATAATACGCCCAGAAAAGAGGCGAAAAGGAGAAAAACGTAAAAAAACGTGAAAAAAAAGTAAGAGGAAGAGAAGGGAAAAAAAGGTGGAAATGGGTTTAAAAGTGATTTCGGCGGAGAAATATATATATATATATATATATATATATATATATATATATATGCGCACACACACACATAGATATAAACGTATTCTCCGTTGAGATATTGCAGCCGCTGCTGTGTCCAGGCCCAGGAGCCTTAGCACTGTGCTGTGATGTCACTCAATACCACTGACATCACTAGGTGTAAACAACATCTCTCCTTTGCTGTGTATGTGACTATGGAGCTGTTTGGTGATGTCGTCTATTACGGCCTTCATAGAAGCAACAGGAGATTGTTGCATCCATCTTGAACCCTCAGAACTACAGTGCTATGATGTCACTCACTTCCACAGGCCTTGCAGAGTGTAAACAACAACAACCCAGCTTTGTTGTGTATGTAACCAAAGGGATTTGTGATGTCACCTAGAACCTTCACAGCAGCGATAGCTTTATGAGGAGCATCAGCACTGCTCTGCCTGAGCAGAACCATCACCGCCATAGGTTGTCAAATAACCCGGATTTCACCCACACAGGTAAGTCCAATGGGGTGCAGGCATGTCCTCTATGCTTACAGCTTCCCGTGGGTGTTGGTTTGATACCGTTTGGGGACAGCCAAGGAGGCATCTGCAGGCAACAAAGGTAGGTGTGTGCTTGTGTGTGTGTTTCCTATGCAGATCCTAAGCCCAGTGTCACATGCAAGTAGGAGGAGTAAGAAGGGTTCCTGGCAAATCCGGGTTATGGATTGCATTTAAAAAGGCCCCGTGGGAGTGCAATGGGCCCCTGTCTTGCTGCTTAGCAATAATGGTATGGGTTTAGGTTCTGCTGTGTGTACTGGTGGTTGACTGCCCCCCAGCCCAGAGTGTGCATGGAAAATTGTCTGGCAGCCTCCCTGACAGCAAGCAGTGATAGTGCCCATGAAGGGGACCTTGTTGGGCCCGCCCCTTTCACGGTTATCGCTTCTCGGCCTTTTGGCTAAGATCAAGTGTAGTATCTGTTCTTATCAGTTTAATATCTGATACGTCCCCTATCTGGGGACCATATATTAAATGGATTTTTGAGAACGGGGGCCGATTTCGAAGCTTGCTTCCGTCGCCCTATGCATTGACCCGATATGGCAGTATCTTCGGGTACAGTGCACCACCCCCTTACAGGGTTAAAAAGAAAGATTCCTACTTTCATTGCTACCTGCTTGCTGGCTAGCCAGCTAGCCAGCCCTGTGGGCCTTGCTGCTGCTGCAGCCAAAAAACAGAAGGTGGTGCTGCTGCTGCTTGTGTCTGGCCCCTGTTGGAGCGTCCAGGCACAGGACTTCTGCTGCTGCTGACTAAATGGCCTCCTTATTGGATCATTTGAGTAGCCAGCACACCTGTGCAGGTAGGGCATGACATGATAGGCAGCTGCCTTGATAGCGGGTGGGTGCTGAATGTTCCTAATTGACAAAATAAGATTAATGCTTATGAAGAAATATAAAATCTCATCCCTTCCCCAATATCGCGCCACACCCCTACCCCTTAATTCCCTGGTTGAACGTGATGGACATATGTCTTTTTTCGACCGTACTAACTATGTAACTATGTAACATAACATGGGGGGGGGGGGGGGTCTCCTGGCTGTTCACACAGGTGTGTCATTGCTGTACATTGACCATGCATTGCTTCTGTGGTATTGCAAAGGCAAAGACAAATGCTTCCAGCCATCCATTGCACTAATGGATTGGTCATCAGCTGGCTGTCTATGTCCCGCATCAATATAGACCAAAGTACAGAGGGTTAGGCTATGCTATTGTGCACCTACCTGATGCATCAGAAGGTGCGAGGCCCTTGCTAAATTCTGTGCACAGACTTTGAGATCTATGCTTTAGACTGTATCTAAACCTGCTCCAACATGGACTGACATTCTGGCCTACTTTCAGCCGATGCGACTTGTCTGTCGCTGAACAGTCGCTTTTTATGTATTCAGCACCTATGTATAATGTTGTAAAAATGCTCTAGAAGCTAAAGTCGCAGAAATGTCACACATATTTGGCCTGCAACTTTCTGTGCGACAAATTCAGACAGGAAAAATCAGTATAAATCCTTAGAAAATTATCCCCCAGTGTCTCCATCTGCTGGCGGTATTGAATAAGCATTGCTGCACTGATGGGGTATGCATTAGACGAAAAAAAAGAAGAAAAAGAAGAATAATACGCCCAGAAAAGAGGCGAAAAGGAGAAAAACGTAAAAAAACGTGAAAAAAAAGTAAGAGGAAGAGAAGGGAAAAAAAGGTGGAAATGGGTTTAAAAGTGATTTCGGCGGAGAAATATATATATATATATATATATATATATATATATATATATATATGCGCACACACACACATAGATATAAACGTATTCTCCGTTGAGATATTGCAGCCGCTGCTGTGTCCAGGCCCAGGAGCCTTAGCACTGTGCTGTGATGTCACTCAATACCACTGACATCACTAGGTGTAAACAACATCTCTCCTTTGCTGTGTATGTGACTATGGAGCTGTTTGGTGATGTCGTCTATTACGGCCTTCATAGAAGCAACAGGAGATTGTTGCATCCATCTTGAACCCTCAGAACTACAGTGCTATGATGTCACTCACTTCCACAGGCCTTGCAGAGTGTAAACAACAACAACCCAGCTTTGTTGTGTATGTAACCAAAGGGATTTGTGATGTCACCTAGAACCTTCACAGCAGCGACAGCTTTATGAGGAGCATCAGCACTGCTCTGCCTGAGCAGAACCATCACTGCCATAGGTTGTCAAATAACCCGGATTTAACCCACACAGGTAAGTCCAATGGGGTGCAGGCATGTCCTCTATGCTTACAGCTTCCCGTGGGTGTTGGTTTGATACCGTTTGGGGACAGCCAAGGAGGCATCTGCAGGCAACAAAGGTAGGTGTGTGCTTGTGTGTGTGTTTCCTATGCAGATCCTAAGCCCAGTGTCACATGCAAGTAGGAGGAGTAAGAAGGGTTCCTGGCAAATCCGGGTTATGGATTGCATTTAAAAAGGCCCCGTGGGAGTGCAATGGGCCCCTGTCTTGCTGCTTAGCAATAATGGTATGGGTTTAGGTTCTGCTGTGTGTACTGGTGGTTGACTGCCCCCCAGCCCAGAGTGTGCATGGAAAATTGTCTGGCAGCCTCCCTGACAGCAAGCAGTGATAGTGCCCATGAAGGGGACCTTGTTGGGCCCGCCCCTTTCACGGTTATCGCTTCTCGGCCTTTTGGCTAAGATCAAGTGTAGTATCTGTTCTTATCAGTTTAATATCTGATACGTCCCCTATCTGGGGACCATATATTAAATGGATTTTTGAGAACGGGGGCCGATTTCGAAGCTTGCTTCCGTCGCCCTATGCATTGACCCGATATGGCAGTATCTTCGGGTACAGTGCACCACCCCCTTACAGGGTTAAAAAGAAAGATTCCTACTTTCATTGCTACCTGCTTGCTGGCTAGCCAGCTAGCCAGCCCTGTGGGCCTTGCTGCTGCTGCAGCCAAAAAACAAAAGGTGGTGCTGCTGCTGCTTCTGCTGCTTCTGCTTCTGCTTGTGTCTGGCCCCTGTTGGAGCGTCCAGGCACAGGACTTCTGCTGCTGCTGACTAAATGGCCTCCTTAATTGGATCATTTGAGTAGCCAGCACACCTGTGCAGGTAGGGCATGACATGATAGGCAGCTGCCTTGATAGCGGGTGGGTGCTGAATGTTCCTAATTGACAAAATAAGATTAATGCTTATGAAGAAATATAAAATCTCATCCCTTCCCCAATATCGCGCCACACCCCTACCCCTTAATTCCCTGGTTGAACGTGATGGACATATGTCTTTTTTCGACCGTACTAACTATGTAACTATGTAACATAACATGGGTGGGGGGGGGGGGGGGGGTCTCCTGGCTGTTCACACAGGTGTGTCATTGCTGTACATTGACCATGCATTGCTTCTGTGGTATTGCAAAGGCAAAGACAAATGCTTCCAGCCATCCATTGCACTAATGGATTGGTCATCAGCTGGCTGTCTATGTCCCGCATCAATATAGACCAAAGTACAGAGGGTTAGGCTATGCTATTGTGCACCTACCTGATGCATCAGAAGGTGCGAGGCCCTTGCTAAATTCTGTGCACAGACTTTGAGATCTATGCTTTAGACTGTATCTAAACCTGCTCCAACATGGACTGACATTCTGGCCTACTTTCAGCCGATGCGACTTGTCTGTCGCTGAACAGTCGCTTTTTATGTATTCAGCACCTATGTATAATGTTGTAAAAATGCTCTAGAAGCTAAAGTCGCAGAAATGTCACACATATTTGGCCTGCAACTTTCTGTGCGACAAATTCAGACAGGAAAAATCAGTATAAATCCTTAGAAAATTATCCCCCAGTGTCTCCATCTGCTGGCGGTATTGAATAAGCATTGCTGCACTGATGGGGTATGCATTAGACGAAAAAAAAGAAGAAAAAGAAGAATAATACGCCCAGAAAAGAGGCGAAAAGGAGAAAAACGTAAAAAAACGTGAAAAAAAAGCAAGAGGAAGAGAAGGGAAAAAAAGGTGGAAATGGGTTTAAAAGTGATTTCGGCGGAGAAATATATATATATATATATATATATATATATATATATATATATGCGCACACACACACATAGATATAAACGTATTCTCCGTTGAGATATTGCAGCCGCTGCTGTGTCCAGGCCCAGGAGCCTTAGCACTGTGCTGTGATGTCACTCAATACCACTGACATCACTAGGTGTAAACAACATCTCTCCTTTGCTGTGTATGTGACTATGGAGCTGTTTGGTGATGTCGTCTATTACGGCCTTCATAGAAGCAACAGGAGATTGTTGCATCCATCTTGAACCCTCAGAACTACAGTGCTATGATGTCACTCACTTCCACAGGCCTTGCAGAGTGTAAACAACAACAACCCAGCTTTGTTGTGTATGTAACCAAAGGGATTTGTGATGTCACCTAGAACCTTCACAGCAGCGACAGCTTTATGAGGAGCATCAGCACTGCTCTGCCTGAGCAGAACCATCACCGCCATAGGTTGTCAAATAACCCGGATTTAACCCACACAGGTAAGTCCAATGGGGTGCAGGCATGTCCTCTATGCTTACAGCTTCCCGTGGGTGTTGGTTTGATACCGTTTGGGGACAGCCAAGGAGGCATCTGCAGGCAACAAAGGTAGGTGTGTGCTTGTGTGTGTGTTTCCTATGCAGATCCTAAGCCCAGTGTCACATGCAAGTAGGAGGAGTAAGAAGGGTTCCTGGCAAATCCGGGTTATGGATTGCATTTAAAAAGGCCCCGTGGGAGTGCAATGGGCCCCTGTCTTGCTGCTTAGCAATAATGGTATGGGTTTAGGTTCTGCTGTGTGTACTGGTGGTTGACTGCCCCCCAGCCCAGAGTGTGCATGGAAAATTGTCTGGCAGCCTCCCTGACAGCAAGCAGTGATAGTGCCCATGAAGGGGACCTTGTTGGGCCCGCCCCTTTCACGGTTATCGCTTCTCGGCCTTTTGGCTAAGATCAAGTGTAGTATCTGTTCTTATCAGTTTAATATCTGATACGTCCCCTATCTGGGGACCATATATTAAATGGATTTTTGAGAACGGGGGCCGATTTCGAAGCTTGCTTCCGTCGCCCTATGCATTGACCCGATATGGCAGTATCTTCGGGTACAGTGCACCACCCCCTTACAGGGTTAAAAAGAAAGATTCCTACTTTCATTGCTACCTGCTTGCTGGCTAGCCAGCTAGCCAGCCCTGTGGGCCTTGCTGCTGCTGCAGCCAAAAAACAAAAGGTGGTGCTGCTGCTGCTTCTGCTGCTTCTGCTTGTGTCTGGCCCCTGTTGGAGCGTCCAGGCACAGGACTTCTGCTGCTGCTGACTAAATGGCCTCCTTAATTGGATCATTTGAGTAGCCAGCACACCTGTGCAGGTAGGGCATGACATGATAGGCAGCTGCCTTGATAGCGGGTGGGTGCTGAATGTTCCTAATTGACAAAATAAGATTAATGCTTATGAAGAAATATAAAATCTCATCCCTTCCCCAATATCGCGCCACACCCCTACCCCTTAATTCCCTGGTTGAACGTGATGGACATATGTCTTTTTTCGACCGTACTAACTATGTAACTATGTAACATAACATGGGGGGGGGGGGGGGGGGTCTCCTGGCTGTTCACACAGGTGTGTCATTGCTGTACATTGACCATGCATTGCTTCTGTGGTATTGCAAAGGCAAAGACAAATGCTTCCAGCCATCCATTGCACTAATGGATTGGTCATCAGCTGGCTGTCTATGTCCCGCATCAATATAGACCAAAGTACAGAGGGTTAGGCTATGCTATTGTGCACCTACCTGATGCATCAGAAGGTGCGAGGCCCTTGCTAAATTCTGTGCACAGACTTTGAGATCTATGCTTTAGACTGTATCTAAACCTGCTCCAACATGGACTGACATTCTGGCCTACTTTCAGCCGATGCGACTTGTCTGTCGCTGAACAGTCGCTTTTTATGTATTCAGCACCTATGTATAATGTTGTAAAAATGCTCTAGAAGCTAAAGTCGCAGAAATGTCACACATATTTGGCCTGCAACTTTCTGTGCGACAAATTCAGACAGGAAAAATCAGTATAAATCCTTAGAAAATTATCCCCCAGTGTCTCCATCTGCTGGCGGTATTGAATAAGCATTGCTGCACTGATGGGGTATGCATTAGACGAAAAAAAAGAAGAAAAAGAAGAATAATACGCCCAGAAAAGAGGCGAAAAGGAGAAAAACGTAAAAAAACGTGAAAAAAAAGTAAGAGGAAGAGAAGGGAAAAAAAGGTGGAAATGGGTTTAAAAGTGATTTAGGCGGAGAAATATATATATATATATATATATATATATATATATATATATATATATGCGCACACACACACATAGATATAAACGTATTCTCCGTTGAGATATTGCAGCCGCTGCTGTGTCCAGGCCCAGGAGCCTTAGCACTGTGCTGTGATGTCACTCAATACCACTGACATCACTAGGTGTAAACAACATCTCTCCTTTGCTGTGTATGTGACTATGGAGCTGTTTGGTGATGTCGTCTATTACGGCCTTCATAGAAGCAACAGGAGATTGTTGCATCCATCTTGAACCCTCAGAACTACAGTGCTATGATGTCACTCACTTCCACAGGCCTTGCAGAGTGTAAACAACAACAACCCAGCTTTGTTGTGTATGTAACCAAAGGGATTTGTGATGTCACCTAGAACCTTCACAGCAGCGACAGCTTTATGAGGAGCATCAGCACTGCTCTGCCTGAGCAGAACCATCACCGCCATAGGTTGTCAAATAACCCGGATTTAACCCACACAGGTAAGTCCAATGGGGTGCAGGCATGTCCTCTATGCTTACAGCTTCCCGTGGGTGTTGGTTTGATACCGTTTGGGGACAGCCAAGGAGGCATCTGCAGGCAACAAAGGTAGGTGTGTGCTTGTGTGTGTGTTTCCTATGCAGATCCTAAGCCCAGTGTCACATGCAAGTAGGAGGAGTAAGAAGGGTTCCTGGCAAATCCGGGTTATGGATTGCATTTAAAAAGGCCCCGTGGGAGTGCAATGGGCCCCTGTCTTGCTGCTTAGCAATAATGGTATGGGTTTAGGTTCTGCTGTGTGTACTGGTGGTTGACTGCCCCCCAGCCCAGAGTGTGCATGGAAAATTGTCTGGCAGCCTCCCTGACAGCAAGCAGTGATAGTGCCCATGAAGGGGACCTTGTTGGGCCCGCCCCTTTCACGGTTATCGCTTCTCGGCCTTTTGGCTAAGATCAAGTGTAGTATCTGTTCTTATCAGTTTAATATCTGATACGTCCCCTATCTGGGGACCATATATTAAATGGATTTTTGAGAACGGGGGCCGATTTCGAAGCTTGCTTCCGTCGCCCTATGCATTGACCCGATATGGCAGTATCTTCGGGTACAGTGCACCACCCCCTTACAGGGTTAAAAAGAAAGATTCCTACTTTCATTGCTACCTGCTTGCTGGCTAGCCAGCTAGCCAGCCCTGTGGGCCTTGCTGCTGCTGCTGCAGCCAAAAAACAAAAGGTGGTGCTTCTGCTGCTTCTGCTTCTGCTTGTGTCTGGCCCCTGTTGGAGCGTCCAGGCACAGGACTTCTGCTGCTGCTGACTAAATGGCCTCCTTAATTGGATCATTTGAGTAGCCAGCACACCTGTGCAGGTAGGGCATGACATGATAGGCAGCTGCCTTGATAGCGGGTGGGTGCTGAATGTTCCTAATTGACAAAATAAGATTAATGCTTATGAAGAAATATAAAATCTCATCCCTTCCCCAATATCGCGCCACACCCCTACCCCTTAATTCCCTGGTTGAACGTGATGGACATATGTCTTTTTTCGACCGTACTAACTATGTAACTATGTAACATAACATGGGGGGGGGGGGGGGGGGGTCTCCTGGCTGTTCACACAGGTGTGTCATTGCTGTACATTGACCATGCATTGCTTCTGTGGTATTGCAAAGGCAAAGACAAATGCTTCCAGCCATCCATTGCACTAATGGATTGGTCATCAGCTGGCTGTCTATGTCCCGCATCAATATAGACCAAAGTACAGAGGGTTAGGCTATGCTATTGTGCACCTACCTGATGCATCAGAAGGTGCGAGGCCCTTGCTAAATTCTGTGCACAGACTTTGAGATCTATGCTTTAGACTGTATCTAAACCTGCTCCAACATGGACTGACATTCTGGCCTACTTTCAGCCGATGCGACTTGTCTGTCGCTGAACAGTCGCTTTTTATGTATTCAGCACCTATGTATAATGTTGTAAAAATGCTCTAGAAGCTAAAGTCGCAGAAATGTCACACATATTTGGCCTGCAACTTTCTGTGCGACAAATTCAGACAGGAAAAATCAGTATAAATCCTTAGAAAATTATCCCCCAGTGTCTCCATCTGCTGGCGGTATTGAATAAGCATTGCTGCACTGATGGGGTATGCATTAGACGAAAAAAAAGAAGAAAAAGAAGAATAATACGCCCAGAAAAGAGGCGAAAAGGAGAAAAACGTAAAAAAACGTGAAAAAAAAGTAAGAGGAAGAGAAGGGAAAAAAAGGTGGAAATGGGTTTAAAAGTGATTTCGGCGGAGAAATATATATATATATATATATATATATATATATATATATATATATATATGCGCACACACACACATAGATATAAACGTATTCTCCGTTGAGATATTGCAGCCGCTGCTGTGTCCAGGCCCAGGAGCCTTAGCACTGTGCTGTGATGTCACTCAATACCACTGACATCACTAGGTGTAAACAACATCTCTCCTTTGCTGTGTATGTGACTATGGAGCTGTTTGGTGATGTCGTCTATTACGGCCTTCATAGAAGCAACAGGAGATTGTTGCATCCATCTTGAACCCTCAGAACTACAGTGCTATGATGTCACTCACTTCCACAGGCCTTGCAGAGTGTAAACAACAACAACCCAGCTTTGTTGTGTATGTAACCAAAGGGATTTGTGATGTCACCTAGAACCTTCACAGCAGCGACAGCTTTATGAGGAGCATCAGCACTGCTCTGCCTGAGCAGAACCATCACCGCCATAGGTTGTCAAATAACCCGGATTTAACCCACACAGGTAAGTCCAATGGGGTGCAGGCATGTCCTCTATGCTTACAGCTTCCCGTGGGTGTTGGTTTGATACCGTTTGGGGACAGCCAAGGAGGCATCTGCAGGCAACAAAGGTAGGTGTGTGCTTGTGTGTGTGTTTCCTATGCAGATCCTAAGCCCAGTGTCACATGCAAGTAGGAGGAGTAAGAAGGGTTCCTGGCAAATCCGGGTTATGGATTGCATTTAAAAAGGCCCCGTGGGAGTGCAATGGGCCCCTGTCTTGCTGCTTAGCAATAATGGTATGGGTTTAGGTTCTGCTGTGTGTACTGGTGGTTGACTGCCCCCCAGCCCAGAGTGTGCATGGAAAATTGTCTGGCAGCCTCCCTGACAGCAAGCAGTGATAGTGCCCATGAAGGGGACCTTGTTGGGCCCGCCCCTTTCACGGTTATCGCTTCTCGGCCTTTTGGCTAAGATCAAGTGTAGTATCTGCATTTGGTCTGGTCGGAAGGTGTCTGTGGTACCCCGCTTCTCGGCCTTGGGGGATTGTCTCTCCTTACGGAGGGACTTCACCCCCTTGCTGCTATTGGGGAGCGGGCTTAGTCCACGGACAACGGGTTGCGATCCCCCTGTCTCTGGGACCTTGTGTCTCAGAAGGCATTTTCGGTACGTTGAGCGTTACCTGTAGCTTCGGAAGCACCTAGGGTACCCCCGACCTCTGCCTTGGGTAAGGGTTCCGCTTTTATAGCGGGATTCCGAGCCCCTGCTGCTATTGGGGAAGGGGCTTAGTCCCTGGGTGTGGAAGATGCCGTTCTCCTGGGCTTTCCCCTCTGGGGAAATGTCGATGCGAAATACCATCCGCATAGAGGTGTCGGAGAGCCATCGTCAGTTGAAGAACCTCCGCTTCATTGCGGAGGTGATTCTTCTTGACTACTTCCGCCTCAATAGGGAGGACATCCTGTGTCTAAATGACCAGGAAAGCCGTGGCCTGTATACCGTCACCTTCACGGCCACGGCGTGTTGCGATAACATCTATGCAACCTTGTCTGGTGCGGACCAGAGGGACGATCGACTCGACGGTCTTTCGTTCCAGTTCCTCTATGGTGAGGAACATATACCGTTGGTGGTGGCTATGCACAGCCCTCATGTGACCACGGAGGATATAGCCACTTTTCTTCGGCGATACTGCGAAGAGGTGCGATTCGCAAACAAAATCTTGAACTCCGTGCGGTTCTGGAACGGCAAGAGGAAGTTCTGGGTCAAGCTCCGTAAGGATCCCGGTGGTATTGGGGGTCTTTGCCATCCGCCCCCAAATTTTGCCATCGGGAGAGTTCGGGGCTTCCTGTTCTATCCTCAAATGCCTATGTATTGCCGAAATTGCTTGAGGTTTGGCCACACCCAGGAGACCTGCGGCGCGGAGCGTGTGATTCGCTGCAATAGGTGTGGCCAAGAAGGTCACATAGCCTCAAGATGTAGCCATACAATAAGGTGCAACCTCTGCGGAGAGGAAAATCACGATTTTAATTCCTGTCCCCATAAAGCAAAAACTACGATGGGTGGGTCAAGGCTGGGCCCACCCAAAGAGGGGACAGGACAAAAGACGTCCTTTTTTAAGATGCCCAAACCCCAGATGGCAGGTACTGATGGGTCCAGGCCCAAGACCTCTGGTGCTCCATCGGGGGGCCCACCGGTGGTAGTGCTAGGGGGAGGCCATGGGGATTCCACGAAGCCCGGGCGGGTGATCGAGTTTACTGCCCGGGAAATTGAAAGACGTCGATCGACTTCCTACCTGGCTCAAGAGCCCGCCGAAACTTCTGAAGGGGGCTCACCTGTGGCGGGTGGCAGCCGACGGGCCTCGGTGGGGGCAAAAGTGGACCCAAAATTGCAGCATAAGCCAGGTACTGGCTTGGCCCAGGGTCGCCCTGCTCCGGACGAAGAGGCCCCGGTGAAAGCCCGCCGGAAGGGGAGCCAGGTGGCCAGGTCTGAGCCCGGTCCTGTTACTCCGCCTATACAGGACAGGGCCAAGAAGACAAGTGGCGCCAAACCAGGGTTTGCTGCCCCGCCAGCAGTGGACCCGGTGGGTAAAACTGGCCATCGTCGATCGATGGGGAAGTTGGAGCAACAGTCCTCAGCAACGCTTGCTGGGGAACAAGCGATGAAAACTTCCCAAGGTAGCGGCAAAGGTTCCGGAAAAGAGGCCTCACAGGCCCCTGTGCAGCAGTTCCAGTCGTCAAATGATGAAAGAAGACGCAGATCCATCAGCCGGGGGCCAGAGATTACATCGAGTGAGAGCAACACAGAGGATATGGACAGCAGTGTGACATTTAAAAGACAAAGAGAAGAAGAAGAGGAAGACATTCAAAGGAAAGCGGCGTGCCGTAGTTCGGACGAGAGCGAGCTCAGGGTCGGGGCATCATCGATCTCAAGCTCCGACCCTCAGAACATCAAGGAGCTGATGACCCCGCAGGCGGGGGATGACGGTACGCAGCTTATTATTGACTTTGATTCTCCAAGCACGGACTCTCCATAAACTATGCCTATCCCTGTAAAAATTGCCTCACTCAATGTGAGGTCCTTAAAGAGCCCTGATCGCAGGGCTGCTTTATTTTCTTATCTAGAGACATGTGACTTTGACCTTTGCCTGCTACAAGAATGTGGAATCCCTAGTAAAATGGACTATAAAGACTTAAAAGAAGACTGGAAGCTGGGCCCATCCATATGGTCCGGTGCAAATGACTGTCGTTCTGTGGGTGTTGGGCTGCTCTGCCGAGGCCAGTCCTTTTCTATTCATACAGTAACTGAGATTGTGCCTGGCAGAGCTCTTTTAATTCATCTATATTTTAATGGACTTTTAATTCGTGTTTTAAATGTGTATGCCCCTCCTGATAAACAGGAGCGGGCAGAACTATTTGAAATTTTACCACTGTTTTGTGTTGGGTCTTCCCCCCTGCTGGTGGGAGGTGATTTTAACTGCATACGTGATGGGGAACACCGGCAGGGTGGGGATATTAATCGTAAAGACCGCACTTCTTACCTGCTTAAAAATTTTATTGATGATTTTAATTTGAAAGATTGCTGGAAGGATCTCTTGCCGGAGGACCCAGGCGCCACATGGTCCAATGGAAGAGTGAGCTCCAGAATCGATTTTATTTTTTCCTCTAGAGCTTTTAAACCCCTGAAATGCACGCTCGAGCAGAATATCTTCTCTGATCATAAGCTCCTCTTGGTGGGCCTGGAGCTAGAGGGGGAGCAAAAAGCAAAAAGGGGCCTCTGGAGATTAAACACCACACTCCTAGAGGACCCTGAGATAAAAGAGGAGTTTGTGCGGACCTACCAATGCTGGCAATCACAAAGAAAACCCCACGAGCCTATGCTGCACTGGTGGGAGGGCACCAAATCTAAAATCAGATTTTTTTTTATCAAAGCAGGTAAGAAGAAGGCAAAAATGGAAAAACAGTGGTTTTATGTTCTTAACATGCGTTTAAATGTACTTTTTAAATTGAAAGAAGCTGGTATGGATGTAGAAAATGATATTTTAAACCTTAAAACTGAAATAAAACATGCCATAGAAAAGAAAGGGAAACAAATCATTTTTAACTCACATGTGCAGCACCTGGAGGAGGGCGAGAAATGTTCCCGTTTCTTTTTTAAAAAAGTGATGAATAGGAGGGATATCATCCAAAACCTTGAGGGTGAATCCACTCCAAAAGGCATGTTAGATGCAGTTTTTAACTTCTACCAGCTTCTTTTTAATAAGAAAGATCTTAATCCATCCTTTTTAGAACATGTTCTTAATTCCCTTGATTTTAAGCTAGATGTTTTAGACCAGGAGGTTTTATCCCGTGATCTTAACTTAGATGAACTTTTATTTGTTTTTAAAAGTTTTTCTAGTGGGAAGGCCCCTGGGGAAGATGGTTTACCCATCGAATTTTATTTAGCTTTTTGGGATATTTTAAAGGATGATATGGTTTTATTGTATAAAGAAACTTTTATTGTTAATGAACTTCCCCCTTCCTGGAGGAGGGGGATTGTATCATTACTTTTTAAAAAGGGTGAAAAGGATATGCTAAAAAATTGGCGCCCCATCACACTTTTAAATGTTGATTATAAAGTTTTAGCCAAGTTATTAGCTGTCCGTTTTAAACCTTTTATTCATAAATTAATTCACCCAAATCAGGTTTGTGGGGTACCTGGAAGGTCTATAGCTGAATCCCTAAATATTTTAAGAGATGTTTTATGGTATTTTAAGGATAGAAATCAAACTGTAGCAATTTTATCCTTAGACTTTGAAAAAGCCTTTGATAGGGTCTCCCATGAATACCTGTTTTTAGTTCTTAAAAAGATGGCAGTGCCTGAAACGATTTTAAGCCGAATCATGCTTTTATACCGATCCTGTTTTAGTCAAGTCTCTGTTAATGGCTTTTTAACCAGCGGTGTTCCTCTTTTATCAGGTGTCAAACAGGGCTGCCCCCTGTCCCCACTCCTTTTTATTTGCGCAATCGAACCACTGATGGCCCTCCTCAGAAAAGACCGGGTAGTAAGAGGCGTACCGATACCTGGTGGAGGAGGGACCCATCTAAAGGTGTTGGGGTACATGGATGATGTCACCATACTGTGCCCGGACTCTCCATCCATGAGGGGGGCATTGAGGAACACCAGCTATTTCTGCGAGGTCTCTGGTTTTAAGCTAAACACAGATAAATGTGACTGTTTTTATATTGGCTCCTGGGATTCATCCATCACCCCAGGAGTCACAATGCAACAGGATCAAATTAAAGTTTTAGGTATTGTTTTTAACCAGGTCAATGATGGGAGCCCTAACTGGGATTCAGCTATAGCTAAGATGGAGAAGAAGATTTTAATGTGGAATCTTAGAAACCTTACCATGGAGGGGAAGATTTTAATAATAAAGATGGTTTTACTCCCTATTATGCTATACATTGCCATGGTATTTCCTCCATCTATTTTATACATTAAAAAAGTAACTAGAATTGTTTTTACTTTTTTATGGGGTTCAAAAATGGAGAAATTAAAGCGTGATTTTATGTACAAAAGTAAAGATAATGGCGGGAAAGATGTTCCTAACCTTTTTACTTTCTTTTACATAAAGTATTTCTGTTTCTGTTTTAAAATTATTAAATCCGATGGCATTTTTAGCTGCTTTTTAAGGTACGCTGCGGGCATGGTTTTTAAAAGATGGTTGCGCATCCCTCTGAACGCTCCGGTGCTTCTGTGTCCCCCAAAACATTATGTGGTGTTGGAAAAGACAGTCAGGCTCCTAGGTCTCCAAGATTTGGAGCCTGACATACTGGGGGACCAGAGAAAGGTATCAAAGGTCCTCAGGCGGAGTGAGGTTACCCTGGCAGTGTCCAATTTCACACAGGCAAGATCCAAAAAGGTATGGCGGAACGTGTACGGGAAGTTTCTGGCGAATGTACACAGGGATCTTGCCTGGGCAATCGTCCACCAGTGCCTCCCTACTCGTGAGTTTCAGCACAGGCGAGGACTGGTGGCGAGAGCCAAGTGCCCGAGAGATGGCTGCGGAGTGGACGAAACGGTGCTGCACATATTTTGGAACTGCCCTTTTGCACGGGAGCTTTGGAGGAAGGTAGGCCCACTTTTGAAGTGGGCCTGCGGCCTAAAAGATTTTAATCACGAATGTGTCTTTTACGGTCTTTTTAACTGCCCCAATTTTAAACAGCAGATGATCTGCTGGATGATTATTAATTGTTTTAAAAATGCCATCTGGAAAGTTAGGAACATCTTACTTTTTAAACATGATTTTATTGATGTTAAAAACTGTATAAAGCTGGCCCTGAGTGAGATGTACATCTATTACCTAAGAGACAAGAAACAGTTGGGGGCCAGCGAGGCAGCATCCATGTGGTGTCTGCCTCTATGGAACGAAATAACAGTATAATCAGTTTTTATGACATTTGTATAATGTTTTATCCTGCCATTTTTATTTTTTCTCCTTTTATTACTGGTTTTATTATTTGTATTTTAAAACCTTTGTGAACCTTTTATTATTTTGCATTTTAAATTTTGTATGGTTTCTTATTTATTCAATAAAATTTTGTTGAAACCTTATCTGTTCTTATCAGTTTAATATCTGATACGTCCCCTATCTGGGGACCATATATTAAATGGATTTTTGAGAACGGGGGCCGATTTCGAAGCTTGCTTCCGTCGCCCTATGCATTGACCCGATATGGCAGTATCTTCGGGTACAGTGCACCACCCCCTTACAGGGTTAAAAAGAAAGATTCCTACTTTCATTGCTACCTGCTTGCTGGCTAGCCAGCTAGCCAGCCCTGTGGGCCTTGCTGCTGCAGCCAAAAAACAAAAGGTGGTGCTGCTGCTGCTGCTTCTGCTGCTTCTGCTTGTGTCTGGCCGCTGTTGGAGCGTCCAGGCACAGGACTTCTGCTGCTGCTGACTAAATGGCCTCCTTAATTGGATCATTTGAGTAGCCAGCACACCTGTGCAGGTAGGGCATGACATGATAGGCAGCTGCCTTGATAGCGGGTGGGTGCTGAATGTTCCTAATTGACAAAATAAGATTAATGCTTATGAAGAAATATAAAATCTCATCCCTTCCCCAATATCGCGCCACACCCCTACCCCTTAATTCCCTGGTTGAACTTGATGGACATATGTCTTTTTTCGACCGTACTAACTATGTAACTATGTAACATAACATGGGGGGGGGGGGGGGGTCTCCTGGCTGTTCACACAGGTGTGTCATTGCTGTACATTGACCATGCATTGCTTCTGTGGTATTGCAAAGGCAAAGACAAATGCTTCCAGCCATCCATTGCACTAATGGATTGGTCATCAGCTGGCTGTCTATGTCCCGCATCAATATAGACCAAAGTACAGAGGGTTAGGCTATGCTATTGTGCACCTACCTGATGCATCAGAAGGTGCGAGGCCCTTGCTAAATTCTGTGCACAGACTTTGAGATCTATACTTTAGACTGTATCTAAACCTGCTCCAACATGGACTGACATTCTGGCCTACTTTCAGCCGATGCGACTTGTCTGTCGCTGAACAGTCGCTTTTTATGTATTCAGCACCTATGTATAATGTTGTAAAAATGCTCTAGAAGCTAAAGTCGCAGAAATGTCACACATATTTGGCCTGCAACTTTCTGTGCGACAAATTCAGACAGGAAAAATCAGTATAAATCCTTAGAAAATTATCCCCCAGTGTCTCCATCTGCTGGCGGTATTGAATAAGCATTGCTGCACTGATGGGGTATGCATTAGACGAAAAAAAAGAAGAAAAAGAAGAATAATACGCCCAGAAAAGAGGCGAAAAGGAGAAAAACGTAAAAAAACGTGAAAAAAAAGTAAGAGGAAGAGAAGGGAAAAAAAGGTGGAAATGGGTTTAAAAGTGATTTCGGCGGAGATATATATATATATATATATATATATATATATATATATATATATACGCGCACACACACACATATATATAAACGTATTCTCCGTTGAGATATTGCAGCCGCTGCTGTGTCCAGGCCCAGGAGCCTTAGCACTGTGCTGTGATGTCACTCAATACCACTGACATCACTAGGTGTAAACAACATCTCTCCTTTGCTGTGTATGTGACTATGGAGCTGTTTGGTGATGTCGTCTATTATGGCCTTCATAGAAGCAACAGGAGATTGTTGCATCCATCTAGAACCCTCAGAACTACAGTGCTATGATGTCACTCACTTCCACAGGCCTTGCAGAGTGTAAACAACAACAACCCAGCTTTGTTGTGTATGTAACCATAGGGATTTGTGATGTCACCTAGAACCTTCACAGCAGCGACAGCTTTATGAGGAGCATCAGCACTGCTCTGCCTGAGCAGAACCATCACCGCCATAGGTTGTCAAATAACCCGGATTTAACCCACACAGGTAAGTCCAATGGGGTGCAGGCATGTCCTCTATGCTTACAGCTTCCCGTGGGTGTTGGTTTGATACCGTTTGGGGACAGCCAAGGAGGCATCTGCAGGCAACAAAGGTAGGTGTGTGCTTGTGTGTGTGTTTCCTATGCAGATCCTAAGCCCAGTGTCACATGCAAGTAGGAGGAGTAAGAAGGGTTCCTGGCAAATCCGGGTTATGGATTGCATTTAAAAAGGCCCCGTGGGAGTGCAATGGGCCCCTGTCTTGCTGCTTAGCAATAATGGTATGGGTTTAGGTTCTGCTGTGTGTACTGGTGGTTGACTGCCCCCCAGCCCAGAGTGTGCATGGAAAATTGTCTGGCAGCCTCCCTGACAGCAAGCAGTGATAGTGCCCATGAAGGGGACCTTGTTGGGCCCGCCCCTTTCACGGTTATCGCTTCTCGGCCTTTTGGCTAAGATCAAGTGTAGTATCTGTTCTTATCAGTTTAATATCTGATACGTCCCCTATCTGGGGACCATATATTAAATGGATTTTTGAGAACGGGGGCCGATTTCGAAGCTTGCTTCCGTCGCCCTATGCATTGACCCGATATGGCAGTATCTTCGGGTACAGTGCACCACCCCCTTACAGGGTTAAAAAGAAAGATTCCTACTTTCATTGCTACCTGCTTGCTGGCTAGCCAGCTAGCCAGCCCTGTGGGCCTTGCTGCTGCAGCCAAAAAACAAAAGGTGGTGCTGCTGCTGCTGCTTCTGCTGCTTCTGCTTGTGTCTGGCCGCTGTTGGAGCGTCCAGGCACAGGACTTCTGCTGCTGCTGACTAAATGGCCTCCTTAATTGGATCATTTGAGTAGCCAGCACACCTGTGCAGGTAGGGCATGACATGATAGGCAGCTGCCTTGATAGCGGGTGGGTGCTGAATGTTCCTAATTGACAAAATAAGATTAATGCTTATGAAGAAATATAAAATCTCATCCCTTCCCCAATATCGCGCCACACCCCTACCCCTTAATTCCCTGGTTGAACTTGATGGACATATGTCTTTTTTCGACCGTACTAACTATGTAACTATGTAACATAACATGGGGGGGGGGGGGGGGTCTCCTGGCTGTATACACAGGTGTGTCATTGCTGTACATTGACCATGCATTGCTTCTGTGGTATTGCAAAGGCAAAGACAAATGCTTCCAGCCATCCATTGCACTAATGGATTGGTCATCAGCTGGCTGTCTATGTCCCGCATCAATATAGACCAAAGTACAGAGGGTTAGGCTATGCTATTGTGCACCTACCTGATGCATCAGAAGGTGCGAGGCCCTTGCTAAATTCTGTGCACAGACTTTGAGATCTATACTTTAGACTGTATCTAAACCTGCTCCAACATGGACTGACATTCTGGCCTACTTTCAGCCGATGCGACTTGTCTGTCGCTGAACAGTCGCTTTTTATGTATTCAGCACCTATGTATAATGTTGTAAAAATGCTCTAGAAGCTAAAGTCGCAGAAATGTCACACATATTTGGCCTGCAACTTTCTGTGCGACAAATTCAGACAGGAAAAATCAGTATAAATCCTTAGAAAATTATCCCCCAGTGTCTCCATCTGCTGGCGGTATTGAATAAGCATTGCTGCACTGATGGGGTATGCATTAGACGAAAAAAAAGAAGAAAAAGAAGAATAATACGCCCAGAAAAGAGGCGAAAAGGAGAAAAACGTAAAAAAACGTGAAAAAAAAGTAAGAGGAAGAGAAGGGAAAAAAAGGTGGAAATGGGTTTAAAAGTGATTTCGGCGGAGAAATATATATATATATATATATATATATATATATATATATATATATACGCGCACACACACACATATATATAAACGTATTCTCCGTTGAGATATTGCAGCCGCTGCTGTGTCCAGGCCCAGGAGCCTTAGCACTGTGCTGTGATGTCACTCAATACCACTGACATCACTAGGTGTAAACAACATCTCTCCTTTGCTGTGTATGTGACTATGGAGCTGTTTGGTGATGTCGTCTATTATGGCCTTCATAGAAGCAACAGGAGATTGTTGCATCCATCTAGAACCCTCAGAACTACAGTGCTATGATGTCACTCACTTCCACAGGCCTTGCAGAGTGTAAACAACAACAACCCAGCTTTGTTGTGTATGTAACCATAGGGATTTGTGATGTCACCTAGAACCTTCACAGCAGCGACAGCTTTATGAGGAGCATCAGCACTGCTCTGCCTGAGCAGAACCATCACCGCCATAGGTTGTCAAATAACCCGGATTTAACCCACACAGGTAAGTCCAATGGGG
This sequence comes from Hyla sarda, assembly GCF_029499605.1. NCBI lineage: Eukaryota > Metazoa > Chordata > Amphibia > Anura > Hylidae > Hyla > Hyla sarda. Next base: position 24,138 of record NW_026610702.1, read on the forward strand.
TGCAGGCATGTCCTCTATGCTTACAGCTTCCCGTGGGTGTTGGTTTGATACCGTTTGGGGACAGCCAAGGAGGCATCTGCAGGCAACAAAGGTAGGTGTGTGCTTGTGTGTGTGTTTCCTATGCAGATCCTAAGCCCAGTGTCACATGCAAGTAGGAGGAGTAAGAAGGGTTCCTGGCAAATCCGGGTTATGGATTGCATTTAAAAAGGCCCCGTGGGAGTGCAATGGGCCCCTGTCTTGCTGCTTAGCAATAATGGTATGGGTTTAGGTTCTGCTGTGTGTACTGGTGGTTGACTGCCCCCCAGCCCAGAGTGTGCATGGAAAATTGTCTGGCAGCCTCCCTGACAGCAAGCAGTGATAGTGCCCATGAAGGGGACCTTGTTGGGCCCGCCCCTTTCACGGTTATCGCTTCTCGGCCTTTTGGCTAAGATCAAGTGTAGTATCTGTTCTTATCAGTTTAATATCTGATACGTCCCCTATCTGGGGACCATATATTAAATGGATTTTTGAGAACGGGGGCCGATTTCGAAGCTTGCTTCCGTCGCCCTATGCATTGACCCGATATGGCAGTATCTTCGGGTACAGTGCACCACCCCCTTACAGGGTTAAAAAGAAAGATTCCTACTTTCATTGCTACCTGCTTGCTGGCTAGCCAGCTAGCCAGCCCTGTGGGCCTTGCTGCTACAGCCAAAAAACAAAAGGTGGTGCTGCTGCTGCTGCTTCTGCTGCTTCTGCTTGTGTCTGGCCGCTGTTGGAGCGTCCAGGCACAGGACTTCTGCTGCTGCTGACTAAATGGCCTCCTTAATTGGATCATTTGAGTAGCCAGCACACCTGTGCAGGTAGGGCATGACATGATAGGCAGCTGCCTTGATAGCGGGTGGGTGCTGAATGTTCCTAATTGACAAAATAAGATTAATGCTTATGAAGAAATATAAAATCTCATCCCTTCCCCAATATCGCGCCACACCCCTACCCCTTAATTCCCTGGTTGAACTTGATGGACATATGTCTTTTTTCGACCGTACTAACTATGTAACTATGTAACATAACATGGGGGGGGGGGGGTCTCCTGGCTGTTCACACAGGTGTGTCATTGCTGTACATTGACCATGCATTGCTTCTGTGGTATTGCAAAGGCAAAGACAAATGCTTCCAGCCATCCATTGCACTAATGGATTGGTCATCAGCTGGCTGTCTATGTCCCGCATCAATATAGACCAAAGTACAGAGGGTTAGGCTATGCTATTGTGCACCTACCTGATGCATCAGAAGGTGCGAGGCCCTTGCTAAATTCTGTGCACAGACTTTGAGATCTATACTTTAGACTGTATCTAAACCTGCTCCAACATGGACTGACATTCTGGCCTACTTTCAGCCGATGCGACTTGTCTGTCGCTGAACAGTCGCTTTTTATGTATTCAGCACCTATGTATAATGTTGTAAAAATGCTCTAGAAGCTAAAGTCGCAGAAATGTCACACATATTTGGCCTGCAACTTTCTGTGCGACAAATTCAGACAGGAAAAATCAGTATAAATCCTTAGAAAATTATCCCCCAGTGTCTCCATCTGCTGGCGGTATTGAATAAGCATTGCTGCACTGATGGGGTATGCATTAGACGAAAAAAAAGAAGAAAAAGAAGAATAATACGCCCAGAAAAGAGGCGAAAAGGAGAAAAACGTAAAAAAACGTGAAAAAAAAGTAAGAGGAAGAGAAGGGAAAAAAAGGTGGAAATGGGTTTAAAAGTGATTTCGGCGGAGAAATATATATATATATATATATATATATATATATATATATATATATATATACGCGCACACACACACATATATATAAACGTATTCTCCGTTGAGATATTGCAGCCGCTGCTGTGTCCAGGCCCAGGAGCCTTAGCACTGTGCTGTGATGTCACTCAATACCACTGACATCACTAGGTGTAAACAACATCTCTCCTTTGCTGTGTATGTGACTATGGAGCTGTTTGGTGATGTCGTCTATTATGGCCTTCATAGAAGCAACAGGAGATTGTTGCATCCATCTAGAACCCTCAGAACTACAGTGCTATGATGTCACTCACTTCCACAGGCCTTGCAGAGTGTAAACAACAACAACCCAGCTTTGTTGTGTATGTAACCATAGGGATTTGTGATGTCACCTAGAACCTTCACAGCAGCGACAGCTTTATGAGGAGCATCAGCACTGCTCTGCCTGAGCAGAACCATCACCGCCATAGGTTGTCAAATAACCCGGATTTAACCCACACAGGTAAGTCCAATGGGGTGCAGGCATGTCCTCTATGCTTACAGCTTCCCGTGGGTGTTGGTTTGATACCGTTTGGGGACAGCCAAGGAGGCATCTGCAGGCAACAAAGGTAGGTGTGTGCTTGTGTGTGTGTTTCCTATGCAGATCCTAAGCCCAGTGTCACATGCAAGTAGGAGGAGTAAGAAGGGTTCCTGGCAAATCCGGGTTATGGATTGCATTTAAAAAGGCCCCGTGGGAGTGCAATGGGCCCCTGTCTTGCTGCTTAGCAATAATGGTATGGGTTTAGGTTCTGCTGTGTGTACTGGTGGTTGACTGCCCCCCAGCCCAGAGTGTGCATGGAAAATTGTCTGGCAGCCTCCCTGACAGCAAGCAGTGATAGTGCCCATGAAGGGGACCTTGTTGGGCCCGCCCCTTTCACGGTTATCGCTTCTCGGCCTTTTGGCTAAGATCAAGTGTAGTATCTGTTCTTATCAGTTTAATATCTGATACGTCCCCTATCTGGGGACCATATATTAAATGGATTTTTGAGAACGGGGGCCGATTTCGAAGCTTGCTTCCGTCGCCCTATGCATTGACCCGATATGGCAGTATCTTCGGGTACAGTGCACCACCCCCTTACAGGGTTAAAAAGAAAGATTCCTACTTTCATTGCTACCTGCTTGCTGGCTAGCCAGCTAGCCAGCCCTGTGGGCCTTGCTGCTACAGCCAAAAAACAAAAGGTGGTGCTGCTGCTGCTGCTTCTGCTGCTTCTGCTTGTGTCTGGCCGCTGTTGGAGCGTCCAGGCACAGGACTTCTGCTGCTGCTGACTAAATGGCCTCCTTAATTGGATCATTTGAGTAGCCAGCACACCTGTGCAGGTAGGGCATGACATGATAGGCAGCTGCCTTGATAGCGGGTGGGTGCTGAATGTTCCTAATTGACAAAATAAGATTAATGCTTATGAAGAAATATAAAATCTCATCCCTTCCCCAATATCGCGCCACACCCCTACCCCTTAATTCCCTGGTTGAACTTGATGGACATATGTCTTTTTTCGACCGTACTAACTATGTAACTATGTAACATAACATGGGGGGGGGGGGGGTCTCCTGGCTGTTCACACAGGTGTGTCATTGCTGTACATTGACCATGCATTGCTTCTGTGGTATTGCAAAGGCAAAGACAAATGCTTCCAGCCATCCATTGCACTAATGGATTGGTCATCAGCTGGCTGTCTATGTCCCGCATCAATATAGACCAAAGTACAGAGGGTTAGGCTATGCTATTGTGCACCTACCTGATGCATCAGAAGGTGCGAGGCCCTTGCTAAATTCTGTGCACAGACTTTGAGATCTATACTTTAGACTGTATCTAAACCTGCTCCAACATGGACTGACATTCTGGCCTACTTTCAGCCGATGCGACTTGTCTGTCGCTGAACAGTCGCTTTTTATGTATTCAGCACCTATGTATAATGTTGTAAAAATGCTCTAGAAGCTAAAGTCGCAGAAATGTCACACATATTTGGCCTGCAACTTTCTGTGCGACAAATTCAGACAGGAAAAATCAGTATAAATCCTTAGAAAATTATCCCCCAGTGTCTCCATCTGCTGGCGGTATTGAATAAGCATTGCTGCACTGATGGGGTATGCATTAGACGAAAAAAAAGAAGAAAAAGAAGAATAATACGCCCAGAAAAGAGGCGAAAAGGAGAAAAACGTAAAAAAACGTGAAAAAAAAGTAAGAGGAAGAGAAGGGAAAAAAAGGTGGAAATGGGTTTAAAAGTGATTTCGGCGGAGAAATATATATATATATATATATATATATATATATATATATATACGCGCACACACACACATATATATAAACGTATTCTCCGTTGAGATATTGCAGCCGCTGCTGTGTCCAGGCCCAGGAGCCTTAGCACTGTGCTGTGATGTCACTCAATACCACTGACATCACTAGGTGTAAACAACATCTCTCCTTTGCTGTGTATGTGACTATGGAGCTGTTTGGTGATGTCGTCTATTATGGCCTTCATAGAAGCAACAGGAGATTGTTGCATCCATCTAGAACCCTCAGAACTACAGTGCTATGATGTCACTCACTTCCACAGGCCTTGCAGAGTGTAAACAACAACAACCCAGCTTTGTTGTGTATGTAACCATAGGGATTTGTGATGTCACCTAGAACCTTCACAGCAGCGACAGCTTTATGAGGAGCATCAGCACTGCTCTGCCTGAGCAGAACCATCACCGCCATAGGTTGTCAAATAACCCGGATTTAACCCACACAGGTAAGTCCAATGGGGTGCAGGCATGTCCTCTATGCTTACAGCTTCCCGTGGGTGTTGGTTTGATACCGTTTGGGGACAGCCAAGGAGGCATCTGCAGGCAACAAAGGTAGGTGTGTGCTTGTGTGTGTGTTTCCTATGCAGATCCTAAGCCCAGTGTCACATGCAAGTAGGAGGAGTAAGAAGGGTTCCTGGCAAATCCGGGTTATGGATTGCATTTAAAAAGGCCCCGTGGGAGTGCAATGGGCCCCTGTCTTGCTGCTTAGCAATAATGGTATGGGTTTAGGTTCTGCTGTGTGTACTGGTGGTTGACTGCCCCCCAGCCCAGAGTGTGCATGGAAAATTGTCTGGCAGCCTCCCTGACAGCAAGCAGTGATAGTGCCCATGAAGGGGACCTTGTTGGGCCCGCCCCTTTCACGGTTATCGCTTCTCGGCCTTTTGGCTAAGATCAAGTGTAGTATCTGTTCTTATCAGTTTAATATCTGATACGTCCCCTATCTGGGGACCATATATTAAATGGATTTTTGAGAACGGGGGCCGATTTCGAAGCTTGCTTCCGTCGCCCTATGCATTGACCCGATATGGCAGTATCTTCGGGTACAGTGCACCACCCCCTTACAGGGTTAAAAAGAAAGATTCCTACTTTCATTGCTACCTGCTTGCTGGCTAGCCAGCTAGCCAGCCCTGTGGGCCTTGCTGCTGCAGCCAAAAAACAAAAGGTGGTGCTGCTGCTGCTGCTTCTGCTGCTTCTGCTTGTGTCTGGCCGCTGTTGGAGCGTCCAGGCACAGGACTTCTGCTGCTGCTGACTAAATGGCCTCCTTAATTGGATCATTTGAGTAGCCAGCACACCTGTGCAGGTAGGGCATGACATGATAGGCAGCTGCCTTGATAGCGGGTGGGTGCTGAATGTTCCTAATTGACAAAATAAGATTAATGCTTATGAAGAAATATAAAATCTCATCCCTTCCCCAATATCGCGCCACACCCCTACCCCTTAATTCCCTGGTTGAACTTGATGGACATATGTCTTTTTTCGACCGTACTAACTATGTAACTATGTAACATAACATGGGGGGGGGTCTCCTGGCTGTTCACACAGGTGTGTCATTGCTGTACATTGACCATGCATTGCTTCTGTGGTATTGCAAAGGCAAAGACAAATGCTTCCAGCCATCCATTGCACTAATGGATTGGTCATCAGCTGGCTGTCTATGTCCCGCATCAATATAGACCAAAGTACAGAGGGTTAGGCTATGCTATTGTGCACCTACCTGATGCATCAGAAGGTGCGAGGCCCTTGCTAAATTCTGTGCACAGACTTTGAGATCTATACTTTAGACTGTATCTAAACCTGCTCCAACATGGACTGACATTCTGGCCTACTTTCAGCCGATGCGACTTGTCTGTCGCTGAACAGTCGCTTTTTATGTATTCAGCACCTATGTATAATGTTGTAAAAATGCTCTAGAAGCTAAAGTCGCAGAAATGTCACACATATTTGGCCTGCAACTTTCTGTGCGACAAATTCAGACAGGAAAAATCAGTATAAATCCTTAGAAAATTATCCCCCAGTGTCTCCATCTGCTGGCGGTATTGAATAAGCATTGCTGCACTGATGGGGTATGCATTAGACGAAAAAAAAGAAGAAAAAGAAGAATAATACGCCCAGAAAAGAGGCGAAAAGGAGAAAAACGTAAAAAAACGTGAAAAAAAAGTAAGAGGAAGAGAAGGGAAAAAAAGGTGGAAATGGGTTTAAAAGTGATTTCGGCGGAGAAATATATATATATATATATATATATATATATATATATATATATATACGCGCACACACACACATATATATAAACGTATTCTCCGTTGAGATATTGCAGCCGCTGCTGTGTCCAGGCCCAGGAGCCTTAGCACTGTGCTGTGATGTCACTCAATACCACTGACATCACTAGGTGTAAACAACATCTCTCCTTTGCTGTGTATGTGACTATGGAGCTGTTTGGTGATGTCGTCTATTATGGCCTTCATAGAAGCAACAGGAGATTGTTGCATCCATCTAGAACCCTCAGAACTACAGTGCTATGATGTCACTCACTTCCACAGGCCTTGCAGAGTGTAAACAACAACAACCCAGCTTTGTTGTGTATGTAACCATAGGGATTTGTGATGTCACCTAGAACCTTCACAGCAGCGACAGCTTTATGAGGAGCATCAGCACTGCTCTGCCTGAGCAGAACCATCACCGCCATAGGTTGTCAAATAACCCGGATTTAACCCACACAGGTAAGTCCAATGGGGTGCAGGCATGTCCTCTATGCTTACAGCTTCCCGTGGGTGTTGGTTTGATACCGTTTGGGGACAGCCAAGGAGGCATCTGCAGGCAACAAAGGTAGGTGTGTGCTTGTGTGTGTGTTTCCTATGCAGATCCTAAGCCCAGTGTCACATGCAAGTAGGAGGAGTAAGAAGGGTTCCTGGCAAATCCGGGTTATGGATTGCATTTAAAAAGGCCCCGTGGGAGTGCAATGGGCCCCTGTCTTGCTGCTTAGCAATAATGGTATGGGTTTAGGTTCTGCTGTGTGTACTGGTGGTTGACTGCCCCCCAGCCCAGAGTGTGCATGGAAAATTGTCTGGCAGCCTCCCTGACAGCAAGCAGTGATAGTGCCCATGAAGGGGACCTTGTTGGGCCCGCCCCTTTCACGGTTATCGCTTCTCGGCCTTTTGGCTAAGATCAAGTGTAGTATCTGTTCTTATCAGTTTAATATCTGATACGTCCCCTATCTGGGGACCATATATTAAATGGATTTTTGAGAACGGGGGCCGATTTCGAAGCTTGCTTCCGTCGCCCTATGCATTGACCCGATATGGCAGTATCTTCGGGTACAGTGCACCACCCCCTTACAGGGTTAAAAAGAAAGATTCCTACTTTCATTGCTACCTGCTTGCTGGCTAGCCAGCTAGCCAGCCCTGTGGGCCTTGCTGCTGCAGCCAAAAAACAAAAGGTGGTGCTGCTGCTGCTGCTTCTGCTGCTTCTGCTTGTGTCTGGCCGCTGTTGGAGCGTCCAGGCACAGGACTTCTGCTGCTGCTGACTAAATGGCCTCCTTAATTGGATCATTTGAGTAGCCAGCACACCTGTGCAGGTAGGGCATGACATGATAGGCAGCTGCCTTGATAGCGGGTGGGTGCTGAATGTTCCTAATTGACAAAATAAGATTAATGCTTATGAAGAAATATAAAATCTCATCCCTTCCCCAATATCGCGCCACACCCCTACCCCTTAATTCCCTGGTTGAACTTGATGGACATATGTCTTTTTTCGACCGTACTAACTATGTAACTATGTAACATAACATGGGGGGGGGGGGTCTCCTGGCTGTTCACACAGGTGTGTCATTGCTGTACATTGACCATGCATTGCTTCTGTGGTATTGCAAAGGCAAAGACAAATGCTTCCAGCCATCCATTGCACTAATGGATTGGTCATCAGCTGGCTGTCTATGTCCCGCATCAATATAGACCAAAGTACAGAGGGTTAGGCTATGCTATTGTGCACCTACCTGATGCATCAGAAGGTGCGAGGCCCTTGCTAAATTCTGTGCACAGACTTTGAGATCTATACTTTAGACTGTATCTAAACCTGCTCCAACATGGACTGACATTCTGGCCTACTTTCAGCCGATGCGACTTGTCTGTCGCTGAACAGTCGCTTTTTATGTATTCAGCACCTATGTATAATGTTGTAAAAATGCTCTAGAAGCTAAAGTCGCAGAAATGTCACACATATTTGGCCTGCAACTTTCTGTGCGACAAATTCAGACAGGAAAAATCAGTATAAATCCTTAGAAAATTATCCCCCAGTGTCTCCATCTGCTGGCGGTATTGAATAAGCATTGCTGCACTGATGGGGTATGCATTAGACGAAAAAAAAGAAGAAAAAGAAGAATAATACGCCCAGAAAAGAGGCGAAAAGGAGAAAAACGTAAAAAAACGTGAAAAAAAAGTAAGAGGAAGAGAAGGGAAAAAAAGGTGGAAATGGGTTTAAAAGTGATTTCGGCGGAGAAATATATATATATATATATATATATATATATATATATATATATATATACGCGCACACACACACATATATATAAACGTATTCTCCGTTGAGATATTGCAGCCGCTGCTGTGTCCAGGCCCAGGAGCCTTAGCACTGTGCTGTGATGTCACTCAATACCACTGACATCACTAGGTGTAAACAACATCTCTCCTTTGCTGTGTATGTGACTATGGAGCTGTTTGGTGATGTCGTCTATTATGGCCTTCATAGAAGCAACAGGAGATTGTTGCATCCATCTAGAACCCTCAGAACTACAGTGCTATGATGTCACTCACTTCCACAGGCCTTGCAGAGTGTAAACAACAACAACCCAGCTTTGTTGTGTATGTAACCATAGGGATTTGTGATGTCACCTAGAACCTTCACAGCAGCGACAGCTTTATGAGGAGCATCAGCACTGCTCTGCCTGAGCAGAACCATCACCGCCATAGGTTGTCAAATAACCCGGATTTAACCCACACAGGTAAGTCCAATGGGGTGCAGGCATGTCCTCTATGCTTACAGCTTCCCGTGGGTGTTGGTTTGATACCGTTTGGGGACAGCCAAGGAGGCATCTGCAGGCAACAAAGGTAGGTGTGTGCTTGTGTGTGTGTTTCCTATGCAGATCCTAAGCCCAGTGTCACATGCAAGTAGGAGGAGTAAGAAGGGTTCCTGGCAAATCCGGGTTATGGATTGCATTTAAAAAGGCCCCGTGGGAGTGCAATGGGCCCCTGTCTTGCTGCTTAGCAATAATGGTATGGGTTTAGGTTCTGCTGTGTGTACTGGTGGTTGACTGCCCCCCAGCCCAGAGTGTGCATGGAAAATTGTCTGGCAGCCTCCCTGACAGCAAGCAGTGATAGTGCCCATGAAGGGGACCTTGTTGGGCCCGCCCCTTTCACGGTTATCGCTTCTCGGCCTTTTGGCTAAGATCAAGTGTAGTATCTGTTCTTATCAGTTTAATATCTGATACGTCCCCTATCTGGGGACCATATATTAAATGGATTTTTGAGAACGGGGGCCGATTTCGAAGCTTGCTTCCGTCGCCCTATGCATTGACCCGATATGGCAGTATCTTCGGGTACAGTGCACCACCCCCTTACAGGGTTAAAAAGAAAGATTCCTACTTTCATTGCTACCTGCTTGCTGGCTAGCCAGCTAGCCAGCCCTGTGGGCCTTGCTGCTGCAGCCAAAAAACAAAAGGTGGTGCTGCTGCTGCTGCTTCTGCTGCTTCTGCTTGTGTCTGGCCGCTGTTGGAGCGTCCAGGCACAGGACTTCTGCTGCTGCTGACTAAATGGCCTCCTTAATTGGATCATTTGAGTAGCCAGCACACCTGTGCAGGTAGGGCATGACATGATAGGCAGCTGCCTTGATAGCGGGTGGGTGCTGAATGTTCCTAATTGACAAAATAAGATTAATGCTTATGAAGAAATATAAAATCTCATCCCTTCCCCAATATCGCGCCACACCCCTACCCCTTAATTCCCTGGTTGAACTTGATGGACATATGTCTTTTTTCGACCGTACTAACTATGTAACTATGTAACATAACATGGGGGGGGGGGTCTCCTGGCTGTTCACACAGGTGTGTCATTGCTGTACATTGACCATGCATTGCTTCTGTGGTATTGCAAAGGCAAAGACAAATGCTTCCAGCCATCCATTGCACTAATGGATTGGTCATCAGCTGGCTGTCTATGTCCCGCATCAATATAGACCAAAGTACAGAGGGTTAGGCTATGCTATTGTGCACCTACCTGATGCATCAGAAGGTGCGAGGCCCTTGCTAAATTCTGTGCACAGACTTTGAGATCTATACTTTAGACTGTATCTAAACCTGCTCCAACATGGACTGACATTCTGGCCTACTTTCAGCCGATGCGACTTGTCTGTCGCTGAACAGTCGCTTTTTATGTATTCAGCACCTATGTATAATGTTGTAAAAATGCTCTAGAAGCTAAAGTCGCAGAAATGTCACACATATTTGGCCTGCAACTTTCTGTGCGACAAATTCAGACAGGAAAAATCAGTATAAATCCTTAGAAAATTATCCCCCAGTGTCTCCATCTGCTGGCGGTATTGAATAAGCATTGCTGCACTGATGGGGTATGCATTAGACGAAAAAAAAGAAGAAAAAGAAGAATAATACGCCCAGAAAAGAGGCGAAAAGGAGAAAAACGTAAAAAAACGTGAAAAAAAAGTAAGAGGAAGAGAAGGGAAAAAAAGGTGGAAATGGGTTTAAAAGTGATTTCGGCGGAGAAATATATATATATATATATATATATATATATATATATATATATACGCGCACACACACACATATATATAAACGTATTCTCCGTTGAGATATTGCAGCCGCTGCTGTGTCCAGGCCCAGGAGCCTTAGCACTGTGCTGTGATGTCACTCAATACCACTGACATCACTAGGTGTAAACAACATCTCTCCTTTGCTGTGTATGTGACTATGGAGCTGTTTGGTGATGTCGTCTATTATGGCCTTCATAGAAGCAACAGGAGATTGTTGCATCCATCTAGAACCCTCAGAACTACAGTGCTATGATGTCACTCACTTCCACAGGCCTTGCAGAGTGTAAACAACAACAACCCAGCTTTGTTGTGTATGTAACCATAGGGATTTGTGATGTCACCTAGAACCTTCACAGCAGCGACAGCTTTATGAGGAGCATCAGCACTGCTCTGCCTGAGCAGAACCATCACCGCCATAGGTTGTCAAATAACCCGGATTTAACCCACACAGGTAAGTCCAATGGGGTGCAGGCATGTCCTCTATGCTTACAGCTTCCCGTGGGTGTTGGTTTGATACCGTTTGGGGACAGCCAAGGAGGCATCTGCAGGCAACAAAGGTAGGTGTGTGCTTGTGTGTGTGTTTCCTATGCAGATCCTAAGCCCAGTGTCACATGCAAGTAGGAGGAGTAAGAAGGGTTCCTGGCAAATCCGGGTTATGGATTGCATTTAAAAAGGCCCCGTGGGAGTGCAATGGGCCCCTGTCTTGCTGCTTAGCAATAATGGTATGGGTTTAGGTTCTGCTGTGTGTACTGGTGGTTGACTGCCCCCCAGCCCAGAGTGTGCATGGAAAATTGTCTGGCAGCCTCCCTGACAGCAAGCAGTGATAGTGCCCATGAAGGGGACCTTGTTGGGCCCGCCCCTTTCACGGTTATCGCTTCTCGGCCTTTTGGCTAAGATCAAGTGTAGTATCTGTTCTTATCAGTTTAATATCTGATACGTCCCCTATCTGGGGACCATATATTAAATGGATTTTTGAGAACGGGGGCCGATTTCGAAGCTTGCTTCCGTCGCCCTATGCATTGACCCGATATGGCAGTATCTTCGGGTACAGTGCACCACCCCCTTACAGGGTTAAAAAGAAAGATTCCTACTTTCATTGCTACCTGCTTGCTGGCTAGCCAGCTAGCCAGCCCTGTGGGCCTTGCTGCTGCAGCCAAAAAACAAAAGGTGGTGCTGCTGCTGCTGCTGCTGCTGCTTCTGCTGCTTCTGCTTGTGTCTGGCCGCTGTTGGAGCGTCCAGGCACAGGACTTCTGCTGCTGCTGACTAAATGGCCTCCTTAATTGGATCATTTGAGTAGCCAGCACACCTGTGCAGGTAGGGCATGACATGATAGGCAGCTGCCTTGATAGCGGGTGGGTGCTGAATGTTCCTAATTGACAAAATAAGATTAATGCTTATGAAGAAATATAAAATCTCATCCCTTCCCCAATATCGCGCCACACCCCTACCCCTTAATTCCCTGGTTGAACTTGATGGACATATGTCTTTTTTCGACCGTACTAACTATGTAACTATGTAACATAACATGGGGGGGGGGGGGTCTCCTGGCTGTTCACACAGGTGTGTCATTGCTGTACATTGACCATGCATTGCTTCTGTGGTATTGCAAAGGCAAAGACAAATGCTTCCAGCCATCCATTGCACTAATGGATTGGTCATCAGCTGGCTGTCTATGTCCCGCATCAATATAGACCAAAGTACAGAGGGTTAGGCTATGCTATTGTGCACCTACCTGATGCATCAGAAGGTGCGAGGCCCTTGCTAAATTCTGTGCACAGACTTTGAGATCTATACTTTAGACTGTATCTAAACCTGCTCCAACATGGACTGACATTCTGGCCTACTTTCAGCCGATGCGACTTGTCTGTCGCTGAACAGTCGCTTTTTATGTATTCAGCACCTATGTATAATGTTGTAAAAATGCTCTAGAAGCTAAAGTCGCAGAAATGTCACACATATTTGGCCTGCAACTTTCTGTGCGACAAATTCAGACAGGAAAAATCAGTATAAATCCTTAGAAAATTATCCCCCAGTGTCTCCATCTGCTGGCGGTATTGAATAAGCATTGCTGCACTGATGGGGTATGCATTAGACGAAAAAAAAGAAGAAAAAGAAGAATAATACGCCCAGAAAAGAGGCGAAAAGGAGAAAAACGTAAAAAAACGTGAAAAAAAAGTAAGAGGAAGAGAAGGGAAAAAAAGGTGGAAATGGGTTTAAAAGTGATTTCGGCGGAGAAATATATATATATATATATATATATATATATATATATATATATACGCGCACACACACACATATATATAAACGTATTCTCCGTTGAGATATTGCAGCCGCTGCTGTGTCCAGGCCCAGGAGCCTTAGCACTGTGCTGTGATGTCACTCAATACCACTGACATCACTAGGTGTATGTCACGATGCCGGCTGGCAGGTAGTGGATCCTCTGTGCCAGAGAGGGATGGCGAGGACCGCGCTAGTGGACCGGTTCTAAGCCACTACAGGTTTTCACCAGAGCCCGCCGCAAAGCGGGATGGTCTTGCTGCGGCGGTAGTGACCAGGTCGTATCCACTAGCAACGGCTCACCTCTCTGGCTGCTGAAGATGCTGAAGATAGGCGCGGTACAATGGAGTAGGCAGAAGCAAGGTCGGACGTAGCAGAAGGTCGGGGGCAGGCGGCAAGGATCGTAGTCAGGGGCAACGGCAGGAGGTCAGGAACAAGGACTAGGAACAGACAAGGAATGCTTTCACAAGGCACAAGTGCAACAAGATCCGGCGAGGGAGTGAAGGGGAAGTGAGGTGATATAGGGAAGTGCACAGGTGGAAACTAATTAAGTTAATTGGGAAGATTGGGCCAGGCACCATCATTGGTGCACTGGCCCTTTAAATCGCAGAGACCCGGCGCGCGCGCGCCCTAGGGAGCGGGGCCGCGCGCGCCGGGACAGGACCGAGGGAGAGCGAGTCAGGTACGGGGACCGGGGTGCGCATCGCGAGCGGGCGCTATCCGCATCGCGAATCGCACCCCGGCTGAAGGCGGGACCGCAGCGCACCCGGTCAGTGGATCTGACCGGGGCGCTGCAACAACGAAGATGAGGCGAGCGCTCCGGGGAGGAACGGGGACCCGGAGCGCTCGGCGTAACAGTACCCCCCCCCTTGGGTCTCCCCCTCTTCTTGGGGCCAAAGAACCTGAAGAAAAAAAACTCAATTTTTCCGAGATTAGGTCCAATGCAAATTAGGAGGGGTTCTGTGTGGAAATGTACGAGACAGTCCAATCTTTTATTGAAAAAACAATAGATGTAGAGGGGTCTGGCGAGACTGGTCACAGGAACGTAGAACCTGTTGATGAGAGAGGCCAAAAAAAATTTTCCTGCAGATCCGGAATCCAAGAAGAGCATGGTAGAAAAGGAGAAGGTAGAGGCAGATATCCGCACAGGCACAGTAAGGCGTGGAGAAGCAGAGTTGACATCAAGAACTGTGTCACCTTTGTGCGGAGTCAGCGTACGTCTTTCCAGGCAGGGAGGACGGATAGGACAATCCTTCAGGAAGTGTTCGGTACCGGCATAGTACAGGCAAAGATTCTCCATGCGGCGTCGTGTCCTCTCTTGAGGTGTCAAGCAAGACCGGTCAACATGCATAGCCTCCGCGGCGGGAAGCACAGGAACAGATTGCAGAGGACCAGAGGAGAGAGGAGCCGGAGAGAAAAAACGCTTCGTGCGAACAAAGTCCATATCCAGGCGGAGCTCCAGACGCCATCCGGAAGAACGCATGTCAATGCGAGTGGCTAGATGAATGAGTTCATGTAGGTCAGCAGGAGTCTCTCGTGCGGCCAGAACATCTTTAATGTTGCTGGATAGGCCTTTTTTAAAGGTCGCGCAGAGAGTCTCACTATTCCAGGACAACTCGTAAGCAAGAGCACGGAACTGAATGGCGTACTCGCCAACGGAAGAAACACCCTGGGCCAGGTTCAGCAGGGCAATCTCGGCTGAAGAAGCTCGGGCAGGTTCCTCAAAGACACTTCGAATTTCCGAGAAGAAGGAGTGTACAGAGGCAGTGACGGGGTCATTGCGGTCCCAGAGCGGTGCGGCCCATGACAGGGCTTTTCCAGACAGAAGGCAGAACACGAAAGCCACCTTAGACCTTTCAGTAGGAAACTGGTCCGACATCATCTCCAAGTGCTGGGAACATTGCGAAAGAAAGCCATGGCAATACTTAGAGTCCCCATTAAATTTGTCCGGCAAGGACAGGCGGAGGCTAGGAGTGGCCACTCGCTGCGGAAGGGGTGCAGGAGCTGGCGGAGGAGATGATTGCTGAAGAAGTTGCGAATGTTGGCGCACTTCCGACAGCTGGTGGGTTAGAAGGGCGACCTGTCGGGCGATATCAGAGGCAACTGGCAGGGGATGTTGGTGCAAAATGGTGGACACTTCCGACAGCTGGTGGGTTAGATGGGCGATCTGTCGGGCGATATCAGAGACAACTGGCAGGGGAACCTCAGCGGGATCCATGGCCGGATCTACTGTCACGATGCCGGCTGGCAGGTAGTGGATCCTCTGTGCCAGAGAGGGATGGCGAGGACCGCGCTAGTGGACCGGTTCTAAGCCACTACAGGTTTTCACCAGAGCCCGCCGCAAAGCGGGATGGTCTTGCTGCGGCGGTAGTGACCAGGTCGTATCCACTAGCAACGGCTCACCTCTCTGGCTGCTGAAGATGCTGAAGATAGGCGCGGTACAATGGAGTAGGCAGAAGCAAGGTCGGACGTAGCAGAAGGTCGGGGGCAGGCGGCAAGGATCGTAGTCAGGGGCAACGGCAGGAGGTCAGGAACAAGGACTAGGAACAGACAAGGAATGCTTTCACAAGGCACAAGTGCAACAAGATCCGGCGAGGGAGTGAAGGGGAAGTGAGGTGATATAGGGAAGTGCACAGGTGGAAACTAATTAAGTTAATTGGGAAGATTGGGCCAGGCACCATCATTGGTGCACTGGCCCTTTAAATCGCAGAGACCCGGCGCGCGCGCGCCCTAGGGAGCGGGGCCGCGCGCGCCGGGACAGGACCGAGGGAGAGCGAGTCAGGTACGGGGACCGGGGTGCGCATCGCGAGCGGGCGCTATCCGCATCGCGAATCGCACCCCGGCTGAAGGCGGGACCGCAGCGCACCCGGTCAGTGGATCTGACCGGGGCGCTGCAACAACGAAGATGAGGCGAGCGCTCCGGGGAGGAACGGGGACCCGGAGCGCTCGGCGTAACAGTGTAAACAACATCTCTCCTTTGCTGTGTATGTGACTATGGAGCTGTTTGGTGATGTCGTCTATTATGGCCTTCATAGAAGCAACAGGAGATTGTTGCATCCATCTAGAACCCTCAGAACTACAGTGCTATGATGTCACTCACTTCCACAGGCCTTGCAGAGTGTAAACAACAACAACCCAGCTTTGTTGTGTATGTAACCATAGGGATTTGTGATGTCACCTAGAACCTTCACAGCAGCGACAGCTTTATGAGGAGCATCAGCACTGCTCTGCCTGAGCAGAACCATCACCGCCATAGGTTGTCAAATAACCCGGATTTAACCCACACAGGTAAGTCCAATGGGGTGCAGGCATGTCCTCTATGCTTACAGCTTCCCGTGGGTGTTGGTTTGATACCGTTTGGGGACAGCCAAGGAGGCATCTGCAGGCAACAAAGGTAGGTGTGTGCTTGTGTGTGTGTTTCCTATGCAGATCCTAAGCCCAGTGTCACATGCAAGTAGGAGGAGTAAGAAGGGTTCCTGGCAAATCCGGGTTATGGATTGCATTTAAAAAGGCCCCATGGGAGTGCAATGGGCCCCTGTCTTGCTGCTTAGCAATAATGGTATGGGTTTAGGTTCTGCTGTGTGTACTGGTGGTTGACTGCCCCCCAGCCCAGAGTGTGCATGGAAAATTGTCTGGCAGCCTCCCTGACAGCAAGCAGTGATAGTGCCCATGAAGGGGACCTTGTTGGGCCCGCCCCTTTCACGGTTATCGCTTCTCGGCCTTTTGGCTAAGATCAAGTGTAGTATCTGTTCTTATCAGTTTAATATCTGATACGTCCCCTATCTGGGGACCATATATTAAATGGATTTTTGAGAACGGGGGCCGATTTCGAAGCTTGCTTCCGTCGCCCTATGCATTGACCCGATATGGCAGTATCTTCGGGTACAGTGCACCACCCCCTTACAGGGTTAAAAAGAAAGATTCCTACTTTCATTGCTACCTGCTTGCTGGCTAGCCAGCTAGCCAGCCCTGTGGGCCTTGCTGCTGCAGCCAAAAAACAAAAGGTGGTGCTGCTGCTGCTGCTGCTGCTGCTTCTGCTGCTTCTGCTTGTGTCTGGCCGCTGTTGGAGCGTCCAGGCACAGGACTTCTGCTGCTGCTGACTAAATGGCCTCCTTAATTGGATCATTTGAGTAGCCAGCACACCTGTGCAGGTAGGGCATGACATGATAGGCAGCTGCCTTGATAGCGGGTGGGTGCTGAATGTTCCTAATTGACAAAATAAGATTAATGCTTATGAAGAAATATAAAATCTCATCCCTTCCCCAATATCGCGCCACACCCCTACCCCTTAATTCCCTGGTTGAACTTGATGGACATATGTCTTTTTTCGACCGTACTAACTATGTAACTATGTAACATAACATGGGGGGGGGTCTCCTGGCTGTTCACACAGGTGTGTCATTGCTGTACATTGACCATGCATTGCTTCTGTGGTATTGCAAAGGCAAAGACAAATGCTTCCAGCCATCCATTGCACTAATGGATTGGTCATCAGCTGGCTGTCTATGTCCCGCATCAATATAGACCAAAGTACAGAGGGTTAGGCTATGCTATTGTGCACCTACCTGATGCATCAGAAGGTGCGAGGCCCTTGCTAAATTCTGTGCACAGACTTTGAGATCTATACTTTAGACTGTATCTAAACCTGCTCCAACATGGACTGACATTCTGGCCTACTTTCAGCCGATGCGACTTGTCTGTCGCTGAACAGTCGCTTTTTATGTATTCAGCACCTATGTATAATGTTGTAAAAATGCTCTAGAAGCTAAAGTCGCAGAAATGTCACACATATTTGGCCTGCAACTTTCTGTGCGACAAATTCAGACAGGAAAAATCAGTATAAATCCTTAGAAAATTATCCCCCAGTGTCTCCATCTGCTGGCGGTATTGAATAAGCATTGCTGCACTGATGGGGTATGCATTAGACGAAAAAAAAGAAGAAAAAGAAGAATAATACGCCCAGAAAAGAGGCGAAAAGGAGAAAAACGTAAAAAAACGTGAAAAAAAAGTAAGAGGAAGAGAAGGGAAAAAAAGGTGGAAATGGGTTTAAAAGTGATTTCGGCGGAGAAATATATATATATATATATATATATATATATATATATATATATATATACGCGCACACACACACATATATATAAACGTATTCTCCGTTGAGATATTGCAGCCGCTGCTGTGTCCAGGCCCAGGAGCCTTAGCACTGTGCTGTGATGTCACTCAATACCACTGACATCACTAGGTGTAAACAACATCTCTCCTTTGCTGTGTATGTGACTATGGAGCTGTTTGGTGATGTCGTCTATTATGGCCTTCATAGAAGCAACAGGAGATTGTTGCATCCATCTAGAACCCTCAGAACTACAGTGCTATGATGTCACTCACTTCCACAGGCCTTGCAGAGTGTAAACAACAACAACCCAGCTTTGTTGTGTATGTAACCATAGGGATTTGTGATGTCACCTAGAACCTTCACAGCAGCGACAGCTTTATGAGGAGCATCAGCACTGCTCTGCCTGAGCAGAACCATCACCGCCATAGGTTGTCAAATAACCCGGATTTAACCCACACAGGTAAGTCCAATGGGGTGCAGGCATGTCCTCTATGCTTACAGCTTCCCGTGGGTGTTGGTTTGATACCGTTTGGGGACAGCCAAGGAGGCATCTGCAGGCAACAAAGGTAGGTGTGTGCTTGTGTGTGTGTTTCCTATGCAGATCCTAAGCCCAGTGTCACATGCAAGTAGGAGGAGTAAGAAGGGTTCCTGGCAAATCCGGGTTATGGATTGCATTTAAAAAGGCCCCGTGGGAGTGCAATGGGCCCCTGTCTTGCTGCTTAGCAATAATGGTATGGGTTTAGGTTCTGCTGTGTGTACTGGTGGTTGACTGCCCCCCAGCCCAGAGTGTGCATGGAAAATTGTCTGGCAGCCTCCCTGACAGCAAGCAGTGATAGTGCCCATGAAGGGGACCTTGTTGGGCCCGCCCCTTTCACGGTTATCGCTTCTCGGCCTTTTGGCTAAGATCAAGTGTAGTATCTGTTCTTATCAGTTTAATATCTGATACGTCCCCTATCTGGGGACCATATATTAAATGGATTTTTGAGAACGGGGGCCGATTTCGAAGCTTGCTTCCGTCGCCCTATGCATTGACCCGATATGGCAGTATCTTCGGGTACAGTGCACCACCCCCTTACAGGGTTAAAAAGAAAGATTCCTACTTTCATTGCTACCTGCTTGCTGGCTAGCCAGCTAGCCAGCCCTGTGGGCCTTGCTGCTGCAGCCAAAAAACAAAAGGTGGTGCTGCTGCTGCTGCTTCTGCTGCTTCTGCTTGTGTCTGGCCGCTGTTGGAGCGTCCAGGCACAGGACTTCTGCTGCTGCTGACTAAATGGCCTCCTTAATTGGATCATTTGAGTAGCCAGCACACCTGTGCAGGTAGGGCATGACATGATAGGCAGCTGCCTTGATAGCGGGTGGGTGCTGAATGTTCCTAATTGACAAAATAAGATTAATGCTTATGAAGAAATATAAAATCTCATCCCTTCCCCAATATCGCGCCACACCCCTACCCCTTAATTCCCTGGTTGAACTTGATGGACATATGTCTTTTTTCGACCGTACTAACTATGTAACTATGTAACATAACATGGGGGGGGGGGGGGTCTCCTGGCTGTTCACACAGGTGTGTCATTGCTGTACATTGACCATGCATTGCTTCTGTGGTATTGCAAAGGCAAAGACAAATGCTTCCAGCCATCCATTGCACTAATGGATTGGTCATCAGCTGGCTGTCTATGTCCCGCATCAATATAGACCAAAGTACAGAGGGTTAGGCTATGCTATTGTGCACCTACCTGATGCATCAGAAGGTGCGAGGCCCTTGCTAAATTCTGTGCACAGACTTTGAGATCTATACTTTAGACTGTATCTAAACCTGCTCCAACATGGACTGACATTCTGGCCTACTTTCAGCCGATGCGACTTGTCTGTCGCTGAACAGTCGCTTTTTATGTATTCAGCACCTATGTATAATGTTGTAAAAATGCTCTAGAAGCTAAAGTCGCAGAAATGTCACACATATTTGGCCTGCAACTTTCTGTGCGACAAATTCAGACAGGAAAAATCAGTATAAATCCTTAGAAAATTATCCCCCAGTGTCTCCATCTGCTGGCGGTATTGAATAAGCATTGCTGCACTGATGGGGTATGCATTAGACGAAAAAAAAGAAGAAAAAGAAGAATAATACGCCCAGAAAAGAGGCGAAAAGGAGAAAAACGTAAAAAAACGTGAAAAAAAAGTAAGAGGAAGAGAAGGGAAAAAAAGGTGGAAATGGGTTTAAAAGTGATTTCGGCGGAGAAATATATATATATATATATATATATATATATATATATATATATATATATATATATATACGCGCACACACACACATATATATAAACGTATTCTCCGTTGAGATATTGCAGCCGCTGCTGTGTCCAGGCCCAGGAGCCTTAGCACTGTGCTGTGATGTCACTCAATACCACTGACATCACTAGGTGTAAACAACATCTCTCCTTTGCTGTGTATGTGACTATGGAGCTGTTTGGTGATGTCGTCTATTATGGCCTTCATAGAAGCAACAGGAGATTGTTGCATCCATCTAGAACCCTCAGAACTACAGTGCTATGATGTCACTCACTTCCACAGGCCTTGCAGAGTGTAAACAACAACAACCCAGCTTTGTTGTGTATGTAACCATAGGGATTTGTGATGTCACCTAGAACCTTCACAGCAGCGACAGCTTTATGAGGAGCATCAGCACTGCTCTGCCTGAGCAGAACCATCACCGCCATAGGTTGTCAAATAACCCGGATTTAACCCACACAGGTAAGTCCAATGGGGTGCAGGCATGTCCTCTATGCTTACAGCTTCCCGTGGGTGTTGGTTTGATACCGTTTGGGGACAGCCAAGGAGGCATCTGCAGGCAACAAAGGTAGGTGTGTGCTTGTGTGTGTGTTTCCTATGCAGATCCTAAGCCCAGTGTCACATGCAAGTAGGAGGAGTAAGAAGGGTTCCTGGCAAATCCGGGTTATGGATTGCATTTAAAAAGGCCCCGTGGGAGTGCAATGGGCCCCTGTCTTGCTGCTTAGCAATAATGGTATGGGTTTAGGTTCTGCTGTGTGTACTGGTGGTTGACTGCCCCCCAGCCCAGAGTGTGCATGGAAAATTGTCTGGCAGCCTCCCTGACAGCAAGCAGTGATAGTGCCCATGAAGGGGACCTTGTTGGGCCCGCCCCTTTCACGGTTATCGCTTCTCGGCCTTTTGGCTAAGATCAAGTGTAGTATCTGTTCTTATCAGTTTAATATCTGATACGTCCCCTATCTGGGGACCATATATTAAATGGATTTTTGAGAACGGGGGCCGATTTCGAAGCTTGCTTCCGTCGCCCTATGCATTGACCCGATATGGCAGTATCTTCGGGTACAGTGCACCACCCCCTTACAGGGTTAAAAAGAAAGATTCCTACTTTCATTGCTACCTGCTTGCTGGCTAGCCAGCTAGCCAGCCCTGTGGGCCTTGCTGCTGCAGCCAAAAAACAAAAGGTGGTGCTGCTGCTGCTGCTTCTGCTGCTTCTGCTTGTGTCTGGCCGCTGTTGGAGCGTCCAGGCACAGGACTTCTGCTGCTGCTGACTAAATGGCCTCCTTAATTGGATCATTTGAGTAGCCAGCACACCTGTGCAGGTAGGGCATGACATGATAGGCAGCTGCCTTGATAGCGGGTGGGTGCTGAATGTTCCTAATTGACAAAATAAGATTAATGCTTATGAAGAAATATAAAATCTCATCCCTTCCCCAATATCGCGCCACACCCCTACCCCTTAATTCCCTGGTTGAACTTGATGGACATATGTCTTTTTTCGACCGTACTAACTATGTAACTATGTAACATAACATGGGGGGGGGGGGGGGGGGTCTCCTGGCTGTTCACACAGGTGTGTCATTGCTGTACATTGACCATGCATTGCTTCTGTGGTATTGCAAAGGCAAAGACAAATGCTTCCAGCCATCCATTGCACTAATGGATTGGTCATCAGCTGGCTGTCTATGTCCCGCATCAATATAGACCAAAGTACAGAGGGTTAGGCTATGCTATTGTGCACCTACCTGATGCATCAGAAGGTGCGAGGCCCTTGCTAAATTCTGTGCACAGACTTTGAGATCTATACTTTAGACTGTATCTAAACCTGCTCCAACATGGACTGACATTCTGGCCTACTTTCAGCCGATGCGACTTGTCTGTCGCTGAACAGTCGCTTTTTATGTATTCAGCACCTATGTATAATGTTGTAAAAATGCTCTAGAAGCTAAAGTCGCAGAAATGTCACACATATTTGGCCTGCAACTTTCTGTGCGACAAATTCAGACAGGAAAAATCAGTATAAATCCTTAGAAAATTATCCCCCAGTGTCTCCATCTGCTGGCGGTATTGAATAAGCATTGCTGCACTGATGGGGTATGCATTAGACGAAAAAAAAGAAGAAAAAGAAGAATAATACGCCCAGAAAAGAGGCGAAAAGGAGAAAAACGTAAAAAAACGTGAAAAAAAAGTAAGAGGAAGAGAAGGGAAAAAAAGGTGGAAATGGGTTTAAAAGTGATTTCAAATATATATATATATATATATATATATATATATATATATATATATCGCGCACACACACACATATATATAAACGTATTCTCCGTTGAGATATTGCAGCCGCTGCTGTGTCCAGGCCCAGGAGCCTTAGCACTGTGCTGTGATGTCACTCAATACCACTGACATCACTAGGTGTAAACAACATCTCTCCTTTGCTGTGTATGTGACTATGGAGCTGTTTGGTGATGTCGTCTATTATGGCCTTCATAGAAGCAACAGGAGATTGTTGCATCCATCTAGAACCCTCAGAACTACAGTGCTATGATGTCACTCACTTCCACAGGCCTTGCAGAGTGTAAACAACAACAACCCAGCTTTGTTGTGTATGTAACCATAGGGATTTGTGATGTCACCTAGAACCTTCACAGCAGCGACAGCTTTATGAGGAGCATCAGCACTGCTCTGCCTGAGCAGAACCATCACCGCCATAGGTTGTCAAATAACCCGGATTTAACCCACACAGGTAAGTCCAATGGGGTGCAGGCATGTCCTCTATGCTTACAGCTTCCCGTGGGTGTTGGTTTGATACCGTTTGGGGACAGCCAAGGAGGCATCTGCAGGCAACAAAGGTAGGTGTGTGCTTGTGTGTGTGTTTCCTATGCAGATCCTAAGCCCAGTGTCACATGCAAGTAGGAGGAGTAAGAAGGGTTCCTGGCAAATCCGGGTTATGGATTGCATTTAAAAAGGCCCCGTGGGAGTGCAATGGGCCCCTGTCTTGCTGCTTAGCAATAATGGTATGGGTTTAGGTTCTGCTGTGTGTACTGGTGGTTGACTGCCCCCCAGCCCAGAGTGTGCATGGAAAATTGTCTGGCAGCCTCCCTGACAGCAAGCAGTGATAGTGCCCATGAAGGGGACCTTGTTGGGCCCGCCCCTTTCACGGTTATCGCTTCTCGGCCTTTTGGCTAAGATCAAGTGTAGTATCTGTTCTTATCAGTTTAATATCTGATACGTCCCCTATCTGGGGACCATATATTAAATGGATTTTTGAGAACGGGGGCCGATTTCGAAGCTTGCTTCCGTCGCCCTATGCATTGACCCGATATGGCAGTATCTTCGGGTACAGTGCACCACCCCCTTACAGGGTTAAAAAGAAAGATTCCTACTTTCATTGCTACCTGCTTGCTGGCTAGCCAGCTAGCCAGCCCTGTGGGCCTTGCTGCTGCAGCCAAAAAACAAAAGGTGGTGCTGCTGCTGCTGCTTCTGCTGCTTCTGCTTGTGTCTGGCCGCTGTTGGAGCGTCCAGGCACAGGACTTCTGCTGCTGCTGACTAAATGGCCTCCTTAATTGGATCATTTGAGTAGCCAGCACACCTGTGCAGGTAGGGCATGACATGATAGGCAGCTGCCTTGATAGCGGGTGGGTGCTGAATGTTCCTAATTGACAAAATAAGATTAATGCTTATGAAGAAATATAAAATCTCATCCCTTCCCCAATATCGCGCCACACCCCTACCCCTTAATTCCCTGGTTGAACTTGATGGACATATGTCTTTTTTCGACCGTACTAACTATGTAACTATGTAACATAACATGGGGGGGGGGGGGGGTCTCCTGGCTGTTCACACAGGTGTGTCATTGCTGTACATTGACCATGCATTGCTTCTGTGGTATTGCAAAGGCAAAGACAAATGCTTCCAGCCATCCATTGCACTAATGGATTGGTCATCAGCTGGCTGTCTATGTCCCGCATCAATATAGACCAAAGTACAGAGGGTTAGGCTATGCTATTGTGCACCTACCTGATGCATCAGAAGGTGCGAGGCCCTTGCTAAATTCTGTGCACAGACTTTGAGATCTATACTTTAGACTGTATCTAAACCTGCTCCAACATGGACTGACATTCTGGCCTACTTTCAGCCGATGCGACTTGTCTGTCGCTGAACAGTCGCTTTTTATGTATTCAGCACCTATGTATAATGTTGTAAAAATGCTCTAGAAGCTAAAGTCGCAGAAATGTCACACATATTTGGCCTGCAACTTTCTGTGCGACAAATTCAGACAGGAAAAATCAGTATAAATCCTTAGAAAATTATCCCCCAGTGTCTCCATCTGCTGGCGGTATTGAATAAGCATTGCTGCACTGATGGGGTATGCATTAGACGAAAAAAAAGAAGAAAAAGAAGAATAATACGCCCAGAAAAGAGGCGAAAAGGAGAAAAACGTAAAAAAACGTGAAAAAAAAGTAAGAGGAAGAGAAGGGAAAAAAAGGTGGAAATGGGTTTAAAAGTGATTTCGGCGGAGAATATATATATATATATATATATATATATATATATATATATATATACGCGCACACACACACATATATATAAACGTATTCTCCGTTGAGATATTGCAGCCGCTGCTGTGTCCAGGCCCAGGAGCCTTAGCACTGTGCTGTGATGTCACTCAATACCACTGACATCACTAGGTGTAAACAACATCTCTCCTTTGCTGTGTATGTGACTATGGAGCTGTTTGGTGATGTCGTCTATTATGGCCTTCATAGAAGCAACAGGAGATTGTTGCATCCATCTAGAACCCTCAGAACTACAGTGCTATGATGTCACTCACTTCCACAGGCCTTGCAGAGTGTAAACAACAACAACCCAGCTTTGTTGTGTATGTAACCATAGGGATTTGTGATGTCACCTAGAACCTTCACAGCAGCGACAGCTTTATGAGGAGCATCAGCACTGCTCTGCCTGAGCAGAACCATCACCGCCATAGGTTGTCAAATAACCCGGATTTAACCCACACAGGTAAGTCCAATGGGGTGCAGGCATGTCCTCTATGCTTACAGCTTCCCGTGGGTGTTGGTTTGATACCGTTTGGGGACAGCCAAGGAGGCATCTGCAGGCAACAAAGGTAGGTGTGTGCTTGTGTGTGTGTTTCCTATGCAGATCCTAAGCCCAGTGTCACATGCAAGTAGGAGGAGTAAGAAGGGTTCCTGGCAAATCCGGGTTATGGATTGCATTTAAAAAGGCCCCGTGGGAGTGCAATGGGCCCCTGTCTTGCTGCTTAGCAATAATGGTATGGGTTTAGGTTCTGCTGTGTGTACTGGTGGTTGACTGCCCCCCAGCCCAGAGTGTGCATGGAAAATTGTCTGGCAGCCTCCCTGACAGCAAGCAGTGATAGTGCCCATGAAGGGGACCTTGTTGGGCCCGCCCCTTTCACGGTTATCGCTTCTCGGCCTTTTGGCTAAGATCAAGTGTAGTATCTGTTCTTATCAGTTTAATATCTGATACGTCCCCTATCTGGGGACCATATATTAAATGGATTTTTGAGAACGGGGGCCGATTTCGAAGCTTGCTTCCGTCGCCCTATGCATTGACCCGATATGGCAGTATCTTCGGGTACAGTGCACCACCCCCTTACAGGGTTAAAAAGAAAGATTCCTACTTTCATTGCTACCTGCTTGCTGGCTAGCCAGCTAGCCAGCCCTGTGGGCCTTGCTGCTGCAGCCAAAAAACAAAAGGTGGTGCTGCTGCTGCTGCTTCTGCTGCTTCTGCTTGTGTCTGGCCGCTGTTGGAGCGTCCAGGCACAGGACTTCTGCTGCTGCTGACTAAATGGCCTCCTTAATTGGATCATTTGAGTAGCCAGCACACCTGTGCAGGTAGGGCATGACATGATAGGCAGCTGCCTTGATAGCGGGTGGGTGCTGAATGTTCCTAATTGACAAAATAAGATTAATGCTTATGAAGAAATATAAAATCTCATCCCTTCCCCAATATCGCGCCACACCCCTACCCCTTAATTCCCTGGTTGAACTTGATGGACATATGTCTTTTTTCGACCGTACTAACTATGTAACTATGTAACATAACATGGGGGGGGGGGGGGGTCTCCTGGCTGTTCACACAGGTGTGTCATTGCTGTACATTGACCATGCATTGCTTCTGTGGTATTGCAAAGGCAAAGACAAATGCTTCCAGCCATCCATTGCACTAATGGATTGGTCATCAGCTGGCTGTCTATGTCCCGCATCAATATAGACCAAAGTACAGAGGGTTAGGCTATGCTATTGTGCACCTACCTGATGCATCAGAAGGTGCGAGGCCCTTGCTAAATTCTGTGCACAGACTTTGAGATCTATACTTTAGACTGTATCTAAACCTGCTCCAACATGGACTGACATTCTGGCCTACTTTCAGCCGATGCGACTTGTCTGTCGCTGAACAGTCGCTTTTTATGTATTCAGCACCTATGTATAATGTTGTAAAAATGCTCTAGAAGCTAAAGTCGCAGAAATGTCACACATATTTGGCCTGCAACTTTCTGTGCGACAAATTCAGACAGGAAAAATCAGTATAAATCCTTAGAAAATTATCCCCCAGTGTCTCCATCTGCTGGCGGTATTGAATAAGCATTGCTGCACTGATGGGGTATGCATTAGACGAAAAAAAAGAAGAAAAAGAAGAATAATACGCCCAGAAAAGAGGCGAAAAGGAGAAAAACGTAAAAAAACGTGAAAAAAAAGTAAGAGGAAGAGAAGGGAAAAAAAGGTGGAAATGGGTTTAAAAGTGATTTCGGCGGAGAAATATATATATATATATATATATATATATATATATATATATATATACGCGCACACACACACATATATATAAACGTATTCTCCGTTGAGATATTGCAGCCGCTGCTGTGTCCAGGCCCAGGAGCCTTAGCACTGTGCTGTGATGTCACTCAATACCACTGACATCACTAGGTGTAAACAACATCTCTCCTTTGCTGTGTATGTGACTATGGAGCTGTTTGGTGATGTCGTCTATTATGGCCTTCATAGAAGCAACAGGAGATTGTTGCATCCATCTAGAACCCTCAGAACTACAGTGCTATGATGTCACTCACTTCCACAGGCCTTGCAGAGTGTAAACAACAACAACCCAGCTTTGTTGTGTATGTAACCATAGGGATTTGTGATGTCACCTAGAACCTTCACAGCAGCGACAGCTTTATGAGGAGCATCAGCACTGCTCTGCCTGAGCAGAACCATCACCGCCATAGGTTGTCAAATAACCCGGATTTAACCCACACAGGTAAGTCCAATGGGGTGCAGGCATGTCCTCTATGCTTACAGCTTCCCGTGGGTGTTGGTTTGATACCGTTTGGGGACAGCCAAGGAGGCATCTGCAGGCAACAAAGGTAGGTGTGTGCTTGTGTGTGTGTTTCCTATGCAGATCCTAAGCCCAGTGTCACATGCAAGTAGGAGGAGTAAGAAGGGTTCCTGGCAAATCCGGGTTATGGATTGCATTTAAAAAGGCCCCGTGGGAGTGCAATGGGCCCCTGTCTTGCTGCTTAGCAATAATGGTATGGGTTTAGGTTCTGCTGTGTGTACTGGTGGTTGACTGCCCCCCAGCCCAGAGTGTGCATGGAAAATTGTCTGGCAGCCTCCCTGACAGCAAGCAGTGATAGTGCCCATGAAGGGGACCTTGTTGGGCCCGCCCCTTTCACGGTTATCGCTTCTCGGCCTTTTGGCTAAGATCAAGTGTAGTATCTGTTCTTATCAGTTTAATATCTGATACGTCCCCTATCTGGGGACCATATATTAAATGGATTTTTGAGAACGGGGGCCGATTTCGAAGCTTGCTTCCGTCGCCCTATGCATTGACCCGATATGGCAGTATCTTCGGGTACAGTGCACCACCCCCTTACAGGGTTAAAAAGAAAGATTCCTACTTTCATTGCTACCTGCTTGCTGGCTAGCCAGCTAGCCAGCCCTGTGGGCCTTGCTGCTACAGCCAAAAAACAAAAGGTGGTGCTGCTGCTGCTGCTTCTGCTGCTTCTGCTTGTGTCTGGCCGCTGTTGGAGCGTCCAGGCACAGGACTTCTGCTGCTGCTGACTAAATGGCCTCCTTAATTGGATCATTTGAGTAGCCAGCACACCTGTGCAGGTAGGGCATGACATGATAGGCAGCTGCCTTGATAGCGGGTGGGTGCTGAATGTTCCTAATTGACAAAATAAGATTAATGCTTATGAAGAAATATAAAATCTCATCCCTTCCCCAATATCGCGCCACACCCCTACCCCTTAATTCCCTGGTTGAACTTGATGGACATATGTCTTTTTTCGACCGTACTAACTATGTAACTATGTAACATAACATGGGGGGGGGGGGGGTCTCCTGGCTGTTCACACAGGTGTGTCATTGCTGTACATTGACCATGCATTGCTTCTGTGGTATTGCAAAGGCAAAGACAAATGCTTCCAGCCATCCATTGCACTAATGGATTGGTCATCAGCTGGCTGTCTATGTCCCGCATCAATATAGACCAAAGTACAGAGGGTTAGGCTATGCTATTGTGCACCTACCTGATGCATCAGAAGGTGCGAGGCCCTTGCTAAATTCTGTGCACAGACTTTGAGATCTATACTTTAGACTGTATCTAAACCTGCTCCAACATGGACTGACATTCTGGCCTACTTTCAGCCGATGCGACTTGTCTGTCGCTGAACAGTCGCTTTTTATGTATTCAGCACCTATGTATAATGTTGTAAAAATGCTCTAGAAGCTAAAGTCGCAGAAATGTCACACATATTTGGCCTGCAACTTTCTGTGCGACAAATTCAGACAGGAAAAATCAGTATAAATCCTTAGAAAATTATCCCCCAGTGTCTCCATCTGCTGGCGGTATTGAATAAGCATTGCTGCACTGATGGGGTATGCATTAGACGAAAAAAAAGAAGAAAAAGAAGAATAATACGCCCAGAAAAGAGGCGAAAAGGAGAAAAACGTAAAAAAACGTGAAAAAAAAGTAAGAGGAAGAGAAGGGAAAAAAAGGTGGAAATGGGTTTAAAAGTGATTTCGGCGGAGAAATATATATATATATATATATATATATATATATATATATATACGCGCACACACACACATATATATAAACGTATTCTCCGTTGAGATATTGCAGCCGCTGCTGTGTCCAGGCCCAGGAGCCTTAGCACTGTGCTGTGATGTCACTCAATACCACTGACATCACTAGGTGTAAACAACATCTCTCCTTTGCTGTGTATGTGACTATGGAGCTGTTTGGTGATGTCGTCTATTATGGCCTTCATAGAAGCAACAGGAGATTGTTGCATCCATCTAGAACCCTCAGAACTACAGTGCTATGATGTCACTCACTTCCACAGGCCTTGCAGAGTGTAAACAACAACAACCCAGCTTTGTTGTGTATGTAACCATAGGGATTTGTGATGTCACCTAGAACCTTCACAGCAGCGACAGCTTTATGAGGAGCATCAGCACTGCTCTGCCTGAGCAGAACCATCACCGCCATAGGTTGTCAAATAACCCGGATTTAACCCACACAGGTAAGTCCAATGGGGTGCAGGCATGTCCTCTATGCTTACAGCTTCCCGTGGGTGTTGGTTTGATACCGTTTGGGGACAGCCAAGGAGGCATCTGCAGGCAACAAAGGTAGGTGTGTGCTTGTGTGTGTGTTTCCTATGCAGATCCTAAGCCCAGTGTCACATGCAAGTAGGAGGAGTAAGAAGGGTTCCTGGCAAATCCGGGTTATGGATTGCATTTAAAAAGGCCCCGTGGGAGTGCAATGGGCCCCTGTCTTGCTGCTTAGCAATAATGGTATGGGTTTAGGTTCTGCTGTGTGTACTGGTGGTTGACTGCCCCCCAGCCCAGAGTGTGCATGGAAAATTGTCTGGCAGCCTCCCTGACAGCAAGCAGTGATAGTGCCCATGAAGGGGACCTTGTTGGGCCCGCCCCTTTCACGGTTATCGCTTCTCGGCCTTTTGGCTAAGATCAAGTGTAGTATCTGTTCTTATCAGTTTAATATCTGATACGTCCCCTATCTGGGGACCATATATTAAATGGATTTTTGAGAACGGGGGCCGATTTCGAAGCTTGCTTCCGTCGCCCTATGCATTGACCCGATATGGCAGTATCTTCGGGTACAGTGCACCACCCCCTTACAGGGTTAAAAAGAAAGATTCCTACTTTCATTGCTACCTGCTTGCTGGCTAGCCAGCTAGCCAGCCCTGTGGGCCTTGCTGCTGCAGCCAAAAAACAAAAGGTGGTGCTGCTGCTGCTGCTTCTGCTTGTGTCTGGCCGCTGTTGGAGCGTCCAGGCACAGGACTTCTGCTGCTGCTGACTAAATGGCCTCCTTAATTGGATCATTTGAGTAGCCAGCACACCTGTGCAGGTAGGGCATGACATGATAGGCAGCTGCCTTGATAGCGGGTGGGTGCTGAATGTTCCTAATTGACAAAATAAGATTAATGCTTATGAAGAAATATAAAATCTCATCCCTTCCCCAATATCACGCCACACCCCTACCCCTTAATTCCCTGGTTGAACTTGATGGACATATGTCTTTTTTCGACCGTACTAACTATGTAACTATGTAACATAACATGGGGGGGGGGGGGGGGGGGGTCTCCTGGCTGTTCACACAGGTGTGTCATTGCTGTACATTGACCATGCATTGCTTCTGTGGTATTGCAAAGGCAAAGACAAATGCTTCCAGCCATCCATTGCACTAATGGATTGGTCATCAGCTGGCTGTCTATGTCCCGCATCAATATAGACCAAAGTACAGAGGGTTAGGCTATGCTATTGTGCACCTACCTGATGCATCAGAAGGTGCGAGGCCCTTGCTAAATTCTGTGCACAGACTTTGAGATCTATACTTTAGACTGTATCTAAACCTGCTCCAACATGGACTGACATTCTGGCCTACTTTCAGCCGATGTGACTTGTCTGTCGCTGAACAGTCGCTTTTTATGTATTCAGCACCTATGTATAATGTTGTAAAAATGCTCTAGAAGCTAAAGTCGCAGAAATGTCACACATATTTGGCCTGCAACTTTCTGTGCGACAAATTCAGACAGGAAAAATCAGTATAAATCCTTAGAAAATTATCCCCCAGTGTCTCCATCTGCTGGCGGTATTGAATAAGCATTGCTGCACTGATGGGGTATGCATTAGACGAAAAAAAAGAAGAAAAAGAAGAATAATACGCCCAGAAAAGAGGCGAAAAGGAGAAAAACGTAAAAAAACGTGAAAAAAAAGTAAGAGGAAGAGAAGGGAAAAAAAGGTGGAAATGGGTTTAAAAGTGATTTCGGCGGAGAAATATATATATATATATATATATATATATATATATATATATATATATACGCGCACACACACACATATATATAAACGTATTCTCCGTTGAGATATTGCAGCCGCTGCTGTGTCCAGGCCCAGGAGCCTTAGCACTGTGCTGTGATGTCACTCAATACCACTGACATCACTAGGTGTAAACAACATCTCTCCTTTGCTGTGTATGTGACTATGGAGCTGTTTGGTGATGTCGTCTATTATGGCCTTCATAGAAGCAACAGGAGATTGTTGCATCCATCTAGAACCCTCAGAACTACAGTGCTATGATGTCACTCACTTCCACAGGCCTTGCAGAGTGTAAACAACAACAACCCAGCTTTGTTGTGTATGTAACCATAGGGATTTGTGATGTCACCTAGAACCTTCACAGCAGCGACAGCTTTATGAGGAGCATCAGCACTGCTCTGCCTGAGCAGAACCATCACCGCCATAGGTTGTCAAATAACCCGGATTTAACCCACACAGGTAAGTCCAATGGGGTGCAGGCATGTCCTCTATGCTTACAGCTTCCCGTGGGTGTT
Source organism: Hyla sarda (assembly GCF_029499605.1). Lineage (NCBI taxonomy): Eukaryota > Metazoa > Chordata > Amphibia > Anura > Hylidae > Hyla > Hyla sarda. The sequence continues at coordinate 56,604 of NW_026610702.1, forward strand.
GGTTTGATACCGTTTGGGGACAGCCAAGGAGGCATCTGCAGGCAACAAAGGTAGGTGTGTGCTTGTGTGTGTGTTTCCTATGCAGATCCTAAGCCCAGTGTCACATGCAAGTAGGAGGAGTAAGAAGGGTTCCTGGCAAATCCGGGTTATGGATTGCATTTAAAAAGGCCCCGTGGGAGTGCAATGGGCCCCTGTCTTGCTGCTTAGCAATAATGGTATGGGTTTAGGTTCTGCTGTGTGTACTGGTGGTTGACTGCCCCCCAGCCCAGAGTGTGCATGGAAAATTGTCTGGCAGCCTCCCTGACAGCAAGCAGTGATAGTGCCCATGAAGGGGACCTTGTTGGGCCCGCCCCTTTCACGGTTATCGCTTCTCGGCCTTTTGGCTAAGATCAAGTGTAGTATCTGTTCTTATCAGTTTAATATCTGATACGTCCCCTATCTGGGGACCATATATTAAATGGATTTTTGAGAACGGGGGCCGATTTCGAAGCTTGCTTCCGTCGCCCTATGCATTGACCCGATATGGCAGTATCTTCGGGTACAGTGCACCACCCCCTTACAGGGTTAAAAAGAAAGATTCCTACTTTCATTGCTACCTGCTTGCTGGCTAGCCAGCTAGCCAGCCCTGTGGGCCTTGCTGCTGCAGCCAAAAAACAAAAGGTGGTGCTGCTGCTGCTGCTTCTGCTTGTGTCTGGCCGCTGTTGGAGCGTCCAGGCACAGGACTTCTGCTGCTGCTGACTAAATGGCCTCCTTAATTGGATCATTTGAGTAGCCAGCACACCTGTGCAGGTAGGGCATGACATGATAGGCAGCTGCCTTGATAGCGGGTGGGTGCTGAATGTTCCTAATTGACAAAATAAGATTAATGCTTATGAAGAAATATAAAATCTCATCCCTTCCCCAATATCGCGCCACACCCCTACCCCTTAATTCCCTGGTTGAACTTGATGGACATATGTCTTTTTTCGACCGTACTAACTATGTAACTATGTAACATAACATGGGGGGGGGGGGGGGGGGGTCTCCTGGCTGTTCACACAGGTGTGTCATTGCTGTACATTGACCATGCATTGCTTCTGTGGTATTGCAAAGGCAAAGACAAATGCTTCCAGCCATCCATTGCACTAATGGATTGGTCATCAGCTGGCTGTCTATGTCCCGCATCAATATAGACCAAAGTACAGAGGGTTAGGCTATGCTATTGTGCACCTACCTGATGCATCAGAAGGTGCGAGGCCCTTGCTAAATTCTGTGCACAGACTTTGAGATCTATACTTTAGACTGTATCTAAACCTGCTCCAACATGGACTGACATTCTGGCCTACTTTCAGCCGATGCGACTTGTCTGTCGCTGAACAGTCGCTTTTTATGTATTCAGCACCTATGTATAATGTTGTAAAAATGCTCTAGAAGCTAAAGTCGCAGAAATGTCACACATATTTGGCCTGCAACTTTCTGTGCGACAAATTCAGACAGGAAAAATCAGTATAAATCCTTAGAAAATTATCCCCCAGTGTCTCCATCTGCTGGCGGTATTGAATAAGCATTGCTGCACTGATGGGGTATGCATTAGACGAAAAAAAAGAAGAAAAAGAAGAATAATACGCCCAGAAAAGAGGCGAAAAGGAGAAAAACGTAAAAAAACGTGAAAAAAAAGTAAGAGGAAGAGAAGGGAAAAAAAGGTGGAAATGGGTTTAAAAGTGATTTCGGCGGAGAAATATATATATATATATATATATATATATATATATATATATATATATACGCGCACACACACACATATATATAAACGTATTCTCCGTTGAGATATTGCAGCCGCTGCTGTGTCCAGGCCCAGGAGCCTTAGCACTGTGCTGTGATGTCACTCAATACCACTGACATCACTAGGTGTAAACAACATCTCTCCTTTGCTGTGTATGTGACTATGGAGCTGTTTGGTGATGTCGTCTATTATGGCCTTCATAGAAGCAACAGGAGATTGTTGCATCCATCTAGAACCCTCAGAACTACAGTGCTATGATGTCACTCACTTCCACAGGCCTTGCAGAGTGTAAACAACAACAACCCAGCTTTGTTGTGTATGTAACCATAGGGATTTGTGATGTCACCTAGAACCTTCACAGCAGCGACAGCTTTATGAGGAGCATCAGCACTGCTCTGCCTGAGCAGAACCATCACCGCCATAGGTTGTCAAATAACCCGGATTTAACCCACACAGGTAAGTCCAATGGGGTGCAGGCATGTCCTCTATGCTTACAGCTTCCCGTGGGTGTTGGTTTGATACCGTTTGGGGACAGCCAAGGAGGCATCTGCAGGCAACAAAGGTAGGTGTGTGCTTGTGTGTGTGTTTCCTATGCAGATCCTAAGCCCAGTGTCACATGCAAGTAGGAGGAGTAAGAAGGGTTCCTGGCAAATCCGGGTTATGGATTGCATTTAAAAAGGCCCCGTGGGAGTGCAATGGGCCCCTGTCTTGCTGCTTAGCAATAATGGTATGGGTTTAGGTTCTGCTGTGTGTACTGGTGGTTGACTGCCCCCCAGCCCAGAGTGTGCATGGAAAATTGTCTGGCAGCCTCCCTGACAGCAAGCAGTGATAGTGCCCATGAAGGGGACCTTGTTGGGCCCGCCCCTTTCACGGTTATCGCTTCTCGGCCTTTTGGCTAAGATCAAGTGTAGTATCTGTTCTTATCAGTTTAATATCTGATACGTCCCCTATCTGGGGACCATATATTAAATGGATTTTTGAGAACGGGGGCCGATTTTGAAGCTTGCTTCCGTCGCCCTATGCATTGACCCGATATGGCAGTATCTTCGGGTACAGTGCACCACCCCCTTACAGGGTTAAAAAGAAAGATTCCTACTTTCATTGCTACCTGCTTGCTGGCTAGCCAGCTAGCCAGCCCTGTGGGCCTTGCTGCTGCAGCCAAAAAACAAAAGGTGGTGCTGCTGCTGCTGCTTCTGCTTGTGTCTGGCCGCTGTTGGAGCGTCCAGGCACAGGACTTCTGCTGCTGCTGACTAAATGGCCTCCTTAATTGGATCATTTGAGTAGCCAGCACACCTGTGCAGGTAGGGCATGACATGATAGGCAGCTGCCTTGATAGCGGGTGGGTGCTGAATGTTCCTAATTGACAAAATAAGATTAATGCTTATGAAGAAATATAAAATCTCATCCCTTCCCCAATATCGCGCCACACCCCTACCCCTTAATTCCCTGGTTGAACTTGATGGACATATGTCTTTTTTCGACCGTACTAACTATGTAACTATGTAACATAACATGGGGGGGGGGGGGGGTCTCCTGGCTGTTCACACAGGTGTGTCATTGCTGTGCATTGACCATGCATTGCTTCTGTGGTATTGCAAAGGCAAAGACAAATGCTTCCAGCCATCCATTGCACTAATGGATTGGTCATCAGCTGGCTGTCTATGTCCCGCATCAATATAGACCAAAGTACAGAGGGTTAGGCTATGCTATTGTGCACCTACCTGATGCATCAGAAGGTGCGAGGCCCTTGCTAAATTCTGTGCACAGACTTTGAGATCTATACTTTAGACTGTATCTAAACCTGCTCCAACATGGACTGACATTCTGGCCTACTTTCAGCCGATGCGACTTGTCTGTCGCTGAACAGTCGCTTTTTATGTATTCAGCACCTATGTATAATGTTGTAAAAATGCTCTAGAAGCTAAAGTCGCAGAAATGTCACACATATTTGGCCTGCAACTTTCTGTGCGACAAATTCAGACAGGAAAAATCAGTATAAATCCTTAGAAAATTATCCCCCAGTGTCTCCATCTGCTGGCGGTATTGAATAAGCATTGCTGCACTGATGGGGTATGCATTAGACGAAAAAAAGGAAGAAAAAGAAGAATAATACGCCCAGAAAAGAGGCGAAAAGGAGAAAAACGTAAAAAAACGTGAAAAAAAAGTAAGAGGAAGAGAAGGGAAAAAAAGGTGGAAATGGGTTTAAAAGTGATTTCGGCGGAGAAATATATATATATATATATATATATATATATATATATATATATACGCGCACACACACACATATATATAAACGTATTCTCCGTTGAGATATTGCAGCCGCTGCTGTGTCCAGGCCCAGGAGCCTTAGCACTGTGCTGTGATGTCACTCAATACCACTGACATCACTAGGTGTAAACAACATCTCTCCTTTGCTGTGTATGTGACTATGGAGCTGTTTGGTGATGTCGTCTATTATGGCCTTCATAGAAGCAACAGGAGATTGTTGCATCCATCTAGAACCCTCAGAACTACAGTGCTATGATGTCACTCACTTCCACAGGCCTTGCAGAGTGTAAACAACAACAACCCAGCTTTGTTGTGTATGTAACCATAGGGATTTGTGATGTCACCTAGAACCTTCACAGCAGCGACAGCTTTATGAGGAGCATCAGCACTGCTCTGCCTGAGCAGAACCATCACCGCCATAGGTTGTCAAATAACCCGGATTTAACCCACACAGGTAAGTCCAATGGGGTGCAGGCATGTCCTCTATGCTTACAGCTTCCCGTGGGTGTTGGTTTGATACCGTTTGGGGACAGCCAAGGAGGCATCTGCAGGCAACAAAGGTAGGTGTGTGCTTGTGTGTGTGTTTCCTATGCAGATCCTAAGCCCAGTGTCACATGCAAGTAGGAGGAGTAAGAAGGGTTCCTGGCAAATCCGGGTTATGGATTGCATTTAAAAAGGCCCCGTGGGAGTGCAATGGGCCCCTGTCTTGCTGCTTAGCAATAATGGTATGGGTTTAGGTTCTGCTGTGTGTACTGGTGGTTGACTGCCCCCCAGCCCAGAGTGTGCATGGAAAATTGTCTGGCAGCCTCCCTGACAGCAAGCAGTGATAGTGCCCATGAAGGGGACCTTGTTGGGCCCGCCCCTTTCACGGTTATCGCTTCTTGGCCTTTTGGCTAAGATCAAGTGTAGTATCTGTTCTTATCAGTTTAATATCTGATACGTCCCCTATCTGGGGACCATATATTAAATGGATTTTTGAGAACGGGGGCCGATTTCGAAGCTTGCTTCCGTCGCCCTATGCATTGACCCGATATGGCAGTATCTTCGGGTACAGTGCACCACCCCCTTACAGGGTTAAAAAGAAAGATTCCTACTTTCATTGCTACCTGCTTGCTGGCTAGCCAGCTAGCCAGCCCTGTGGGCCTTGCTGCTGCAGCCAAAAAACAAAAGGTGGTGCTGCTGCTGCTGCTTCTGCTTGTGTCTGGCCGCTGTTGGAGCGTCCAGGCACAGGACTTCTGCTGCTGCTGACTAAATGGCCTCCTTAATTGGATCATTTGAGTAGCCAGCACACCTGTGCAGGTAGGGCATGACATGATAGGCAGCTGCCTTGATAGCGGGTGGGTGCTGAATGTTCCTAATTGACAAAATAAGATTAATGCTTATGAAGAAATATAAAATCTCATCCCTTCCCCAATATCGCGCCACACCCCTACCCCTTAATTCCCTGGTTGAACTTGATGGACATATGTCTTTTTTCGACCGTACTAACTATGTAACTATGTAACATAACATGGGGGGGGGGGGGGGGGGTCTCCTGGCTGTTCACACAGGTGTGTCATTGCTGTACATTGACCATGCATTGCTTCTGTGGTATTGCAAAGGCAAAGACAAATGCTTCCAGCCATCCATTGCACTAATGGATTGGTCATCAGCTGGCTGTCTATGTCCCGCATCAATATAGACCAAAGTACAGAGGGTTAGGCTATGCTATTGTGCACCTACCTGATGCATCAGAAGGTGCGAGGCCCTTGCTAAATTCTGTGCACAGACTTTGAGATCTATACTTTAGACTGTATCTAAACCTGCTCCAACATGGACTGACATTCTGGCCTACTTTCAGCCGATGCGACTTGTCTGTCGCTGAACAGTCGCTTTTTATGTATTCAGCACCTATGTATAATGTTGTAAAAATGCTCTAGAAGCTAAAGTCGCAGAAATGTCACACATATTTGGCCTGCAACTTTCTGTGCGACAAATTCAGACAGGAAAAATCAGTATAAATCCTTAGAAAATTATCCCCCAGTGTCTCCATCTGCTGGCGGTATTGAATAAGCATTGCTGCACTGATGGGGTATGCATTAGACGAAAAAAAAGAAGAAAAAGAAGAATAATACGCCCAGAAAAGAGGCGAAAAGGAGAAAAACGTAAAAAAACGTGAAAAAAAAGTAAGAGGAAGAGAAGGGAAAAAAAGGTGGAAATGGGTTTAAAAGTGATTTCGGCGGAGAAATATATATATATATATATATATATATATATATATATATATACGCGCACACACACACATATATATAGACGTATTCTCCGTTGAGATATTGCAGCCGCTGCTGTGTCCAGGCCCAGGAGCCTTAGCACTGTGCTGTGATGTCACTCAATACCACTGACATCACTAGGTGTAAACAACATCTCTCCTTTGCTGTGTATGTGACTATGGAGCTGTTTGGTGATGTCGTCTATTATGGCCTTCATAGAAGCAACAGGAGATTGTTGCATCCATCTAGAACCCTCAGAACTACAGTGCTATGATGTCACTCACTTCCACAGGCCTTGCAGAGTGTAAACAACAACAACCCAGCTTTGTTGTGTATGTAACCATAGGGATTTGTGATGTCACCTAGAACCTTCACAGCAGCGACAGCTTTATGAGGAGCATCAGCACTGCTCTGCCTGAGCAGAACCATCACCGCCATAGGTTGTCAAATAACCCGGATTTAACCCACACAGGTAAGTCCAATGGGGTGCAGGCATGTCCTCTATGCTTACAGCTTCCCGTGGGTGTTGGTTTGATACCGTTTGGGGACAGCCAAGGAGGCATCTGCAGGCAACAAAGGTAGGTGTGTGCTTGTGTGTGTGTTTCCTATGCAGATCCTAAGCCCAGTGTCACATGCAAGTAGGAGGAGTAAGAAGGGTTCCTGGCAAATCCGGGTTATGGATTGCATTTAAAAAGGCCCCGTGGGAGTGCAATGGGCCCCTGTCTTGCTGCTTAGCAATAATGGTATGGGTTTAGGTTCTGCTGTGTGTACTGGTGGTTGACTGCCCCCCAGCCCAGAGTGTGCATGGAAAATTGTCTGGCAGCCTCCCTGACAGCAAGCAGTGATAGTGCCCATGAAGGGGACCTTGTTGGGCCCGCCCCTTTCACGGTTATCGCTTCTCGGCCTTTTGGCTAAGATCAAGTGTAGTATCTGTTCTTATCAGTTTAATATCTGATACGTCCCCTATCTGGGGACCATATATTAAATGGATTTTTGAGAACGGGGGCCGATTTCGAAGCTTGCTTCCGTCGCCCTATGCATTGACCCGATATGGCAGTATCTTCGGGTACAGTGCACCACCCCCTTACAGGGTTAAAAAGAAAGATTCCTACTTTCATTGCTACCTGCTTGCTGGCTAGCCAGCTAGCCAGCCCTGTGGGCCTTGCTGCTGCAGCCAAAAAACAAAAGGTGGTGCTGCTGCTGCTGCTTCTGCTGCTTCTGCTTGTGTCTGGCCGCTGTTGGAGCGTCCAGGCACAGGACTTCTGCTGCTGCTGACTAAATGGCCTCCTTAATTGGATCATTTGAGTAGCCAGCACACCTGTGCAGGTAGGGCATGACATGATAGGCAGCTGCCTTGATAGCGGGTGGGTGCTGAATGTTCCTAATTGACAAAATAAGATTAATGCTTATGAAGAAATATAAAATCTCATCCCTTCCCCAATATCGCGCCACACCCCTACCCCTTAATTCCCTGGTTGAACTTGATGGACATATGTCTTTTTTCGACCGTACTAACTATGTAACTATGTAACATAACATGGGGGGGGGGGGGGGGGGTCTCCTGGCTGTTCACACAGGTGTGTCATTGCTGTACATTGACCATGCATTGCTTCTGTGGTATTGCAAAGGCAAAGACAAATGCTTCCAGCCATCCATTGCACTAATGGATTGGTCATCAGCTGGCTGTCTATGTCCCGCATCAATATAGACCAAAGTACAGAGGGTTAGGCTATGCTATTGTGCACCTACCTGATGCATCAGAAGGTGCGAGGCCCTTGCTAAATTCTGTGCACAGACTTTGAGATCTATACTTTAGACTGTATCTAAACCTGCTCCAACATGGACTGACATTCTGGCCTACTTTCAGCCGATGCGACTTGTCTGTCGCTGAACAGTCGCTTTTTATGTATTCAGCACCTATGTATAATGTTGTAAAAATGCTCTAGAAGCTAAAGTCGCAGAAATGTCACACATATTTGGCCTGCAACTTTCTGTGCGACAAATTCAGACAGGAAAAATCAGTATAAATCCTTAGAAAATTATCCCCCAGTGTCTCCATCTGCTGGCGGTATTGAATAAGCATTGCTGCACTGATGGGGTATGCATTAGACGAAAAAAAAGAAGAAAAAGAAGAATAATACGCCCAGAAAAGAGGCGAAAAGGAGAAAAACGTAAAAAAACGTGAAAAAAAAGTAAGAGGAAGAGAAGGGAAAAAAAGGTGGAAATGGGTTTAAAAGTGATTTCGGCGGAGAAATATATATATATATATATATATATATATATATATATATATATATACGCGCACACACACACATATATATAAACGTATTCTCCGTTGAGATATTGCAGCCGCTGCTGTGTCCAGGCCCAGGAGCCTTAGCACTGTGCTGTGATGTCACTCAATACCACTGACATCACTAGGTGTAAACAACATCTCTCCTTTGCTGTGTATGTGACTATGGAGCTGTTTGGTGATGTCGTCTATTATGGCCTTCATAGAAGCAACAGGAGATTGTTGCATCCATCTAGAACCCTCAGAACTACAGTGCTATGATGTCACTCACTTCCACAGGCCTTGCAGAGTGTAAACAACAACAACCCAGCTTTGTTGTGTATGTAACCATAGGGATTTGTGATGTCACCTAGAACCTTCACAGCAGCGACAGCTTTATGAGGAGCATCAGCACTGCTCTGCCTGAGCAGAACCATCACCGCCATAGGTTGTCAAATAACCCGGATTTAACCCACACAGGTAAGTCCAATGGGGTGCAGGCATGTCCTCTATGCTTACAGCTTCCCGTGGGTGTTGGTTTGATACCGTTTGGGGACAGCCAAGGAGGCATCTGCAGGCAACAAAGGTAGGTGTGTGCTTGTGTGTGTGTTTCCTATGCAGATCCTAAGCCCAGTGTCACATGCAAGTAGGAGGAGTAAGAAGGGTTCCTGGCAAATCCGGGTTATGGATTGCATTTAAAAAGGCCCCGTGGGAGTGCAATGGGCCCCTGTCTTGCTGCTTAGCAATAATGGTATGGGTTTAGGTTCTGCTGTGTGTACTGGTGGTTGACTGCCCCCCAGCCCAGAGTGTGCATGGAAAATTGTCTGGCAGCCTCCCTGACAGCAAGCAGTGATAGTGCCCATGAAGGGGACCTTGTTGGGCCCGCCCCTTTCACGGTTATCGCTTCTCGGCCTTTTGGCTAAGATCAAGTGTAGTATCTGTTCTTATCAGTTTAATATCTGATACGTCCCCTATCTGGGGACCATATATTAAATGGATTTTTGAGAACGGGGGCCGATTTCGAAGCTTGCTTCCGTCGCCCTATGCATTGACCCGATATGGCAGTATCTTCGGGTACAGTGCACCACCCCCTTACAGGGTTAAAAAGAAAGATTCCTACTTTCATTGCTACCTGCTTGCTGGCTAGCCAGCTAGCCAGCCCTGTGGGCCTTGCTGCTGCAGCCAAAAAACAAAAGGTGGTGCTGCTGCTGCTGCTTCTGCTGCTTCTGCTTGTGTCTGGCCGCTGTTGGAGCGTCCAGGCACAGGACTTCTGCTGCTGCTGACTAAATGGCCTCCTTAATTGGATCATTTGAGTAGCCAGCACACCTGTGCAGGTAGGGCATGACATGATAGGCAGCTGCCTTGATAGCGGGTGGGTGCTGAATGTTCCTAATTGACAAAATAAGATTAATGCTTATGAAGAAATATAAAATCTCATCCCTTCCCCAATATCGCGCCACACCCCTACCCCTTAATTCCCTGGTTGAACTTGATGGACATATGTCTTTTTTCGACCGTACTAACTATGTAACTATGTAACATAACATGGGGGGGGGGGGGGGGGTCTCCTGGCTGTTCACACAGGTGTGTCATTGCTGTACATTGACCATGCATTGCTTCTGTGGTATTGCAAAGGCAAAGACAAATGCTTCCAGCCATCCATTGCACTAATGGATTGGTCATCAGCTGGCTGTCTATGTCCCGCATCAATATAGACCAAAGTACAGAGGGTTAGGCTATGCTATTGTGCACCTACCTGATGCATCAGAAGGTGCGAGGCCCTTGCTAAATTCTGTGCACAGACTTTGAGATCTATACTTTAGACTGTATCTAAACCTGCTCCAACATGGACTGACATTCTGGCCTACTTTCAGCCGATGCGACTTGTCTGTCGCTGAACAGTCGCTTTTTATGTATTCAGCACCTATGTATAATGTTGTAAAAATGCTCTAGAAGCTAAAGTCGCAGAAATGTCACACATATTTGGCCTGCAACTTTCTGTGCGACAAATTCAGACAGGAAAAATCAGTATAAATCCTTAGAAAATTATCCCCCAGTGTCTCCATCTGCTGGCGGTATTGAATAAGCATTGCTGCACTGATGGGGTATGCATTAGACGAAAAAAAAGAAGAAAAAGAAGAATAATACGCCCAGAAAAGAGGCGAAAAGGAGAAAAACGTAAAAAAACGTGAAAAAAAAGTAAGAGGAAGAGAAGGGAAAAAAAGGTGGAAATGGGTTTAAAAGTGATTTCGGCGGAGAAATATATATATATATATATATATATATATATATATATATATATATATATACGCGCACACACACACATATATATAGACGTATTCTCCGTTGAGATATTGCAGCCGCTGCTGTGTCCAGGCCCAGGAGCCTTAGCACTGTGCTGTGATGTCACTCAATACCACTGACATCACTAGGTGTAAACAACATCTCTCCTTTGCTGTGTATGTGACTATGGAGCTGTTTGGTGATGTCGTCTATTATGGCCTTCATAGAAGCAACAGGAGATTGTTGCATCCATCTAGAACCCTCAGAACTACAGTGCTATGATGTCACTCACTTCCACAGGCCTTGCAGAGTGTAAACAACAACAACCCAGCTTTGTTGTGTATGTAACCATAGGGATTTGTGATGTCACCTAGAACCTTCACAGCAGCGACAGCTTTATGAGGAGCATCAGCACTGCTCTGCCTGAGCAGAACCATCACCGCCATAGGTTGTCAAATAACCCGGATTTAACCCACACAGGTAAGTCCAATGGGGTGCAGGCATGTCCTCTATGCTTACAGCTTCCCGTGGGTGTTGGTTTGATACCGTTTGGGGACAGCCAAGGAGGCATCTGCAGGCAACAAAGGTAGGTGTGTGCTTGTGTGTGTGTTTCCTATGCAGATCCTAAGCCCAGTGTCACATGCAAGTAGGAGGAGTAAGAAGGGTTCCTGGCAAATCCGGGTTATGGATTGCATTTAAAAAGGCCCCGTGGGAGTGCAATGGGCCCCTGTCTTGCTGCTTAGCAATAATGGTATGGGTTTAGGTTCTGCTGTGTGTACTGGTGGTTGACTGCCCCCCAGCCCAGAGTGTGCATGGAAAATTGTCTGGCAGCCTCCCTGACAGCAAGCAGTGATAGTGCCCATGAAGGGGACCTTGTTGGGCCCGCCCCTTTCACGGTTATCGCTTCTCGGCCTTTTGGCTAAGATCAAGTGTAGTATCTGTTCTTATCAGTTTAATATCTGATACGTCCCCTATCTGGGGACCATATATTAAATGGATTTTTGAGAACGGGGGCCGATTTCGAAGCTTGCTTCCGTCGCCCTATGCATTGACCCGATATGGCAGTATCTTCGGGTACAGTGCACCACCCCCTTACAGGGTTAAAAAGAAAGATTCCTACTTTCATTGCTACCTGCTTGCTGGCTAGCCAGCTAGCCAGCCCTGTGGGCCTTGCTGCTGCAGCCAAAAAACAAAAGGTGGTGCTGCTGCTGCTGCTTCTGCTGCTTCTGCTTGTGTCTGGCCGCTGTTGGAGCGTCCAGGCACAGGACTTCTGCTGCTGCTGACTAAATGGCCTCCTTAATTGGATCATTTGAGTAGCCAGCACACCTGTGCAGGTAGGGCATGACATGATAGGCAGCTGCCTTGATAGCGGGTGGGTGCTGAATGTTCCTAATTGACAAAATAAGATTAATGCTTATGAAGAAATATAAAATCTCATCCCTTCCCCAATATCGCGCCACACCCCTACCCCTTAATTCCCTGGTTGAACTTGATGGACATATGTCTTTTTTCGACCGTACTAACTATGTAACTATGTAACATAACATGGGGGGGGGGGGGGGGGGTCTCCTGGCTGTTCACACAGGTGTGTCATTGCTGTACATTGACCATGCATTGCTTCTGTGGTATTGCAAAGGCAAAGACAAATGCTTCCAGCCATCCATTGCACTAATGGATTGGTCATCAGCTGGCTGTCTATGTCCCGCATCAATATAGACCAAAGTACAGAGGGTTAGGCTATGCTATTGTGCACCTACCTGATGCATCAGAAGGTGCGAGGCCCTTGCTAAATTCTGTGCACAGACTTTGAGATCTATACTTTAGACTGTATCTAAACCTGCTCCAACATGGACTGACATTCTGGCCTACTTTCAGCCGATGCGACTTGTCTGTCGCTGAACAGTCGCTTTTTATGTATTCAGCACCTATGTATAATGTTGTAAAAATGCTCTAGAAGCTAAAGTCGCAGAAATGTCACACATATTTGGCCTGCAACTTTCTGTGCGACAAATTCAGACAGGAAAAATCAGTATAAATCCTTAGAAAATTATCCCCCAGTGTCTCCATCTGCTGGCGGTATTGAATAAGCATTGCTGCACTGATGGGGTATGCATTAGACGAAAAAAAAGAAGAAAAAGAAGAATAATACGCCCAGAAAAGAGGCGAAAAGGAGAAAAACGTAAAAAAACGTGAAAAAAAAGTAAGAGGAAGAGAAGGGAAAAAAAGGTGGAAATGGGTTTAAAAGTGATTTCGGCGGAGAAATATATATATATATATATATATATATATATATATATATATACGCGCACACACACACATATATATAAACGTATTCTCCGTTGAGATATTGCAGCCGCTGCTGTGTCCAGGCCCAGGAGCCTTAGCACTGTGCTGTGATGTCACTCAATACCACTGACATCACTAGGTGTAAACAACATCTCTCCTTTGCTGTGTATGTGACTATGGAGCTGTTTGGTGATGTCGTCTATTATGGCCTTCATAGAAGCAACAGGAGATTGTTGCATCCATCTAGAACCCTCAGAACTACAGTGCTATGATGTCACTCACTTCCACAGGCCTTGCAGAGTGTAAACAACAACAACCCAGCTTTGTTGTGTATGTAACCATAGGGATTTGTGATGTCACCTAGAACCTTCACAGCAGCGACAGCTTTATGAGGAGCATCAGCACTGCTCTGCCTGAGCAGAACCATCACCGCCATAGGTTGTCAAATAACCCGGATTTAACCCACACAGGTAAGTCCAATGGGGTGCAGGCATGTCCTCTATGCTTACAGCTTCCCGTGGGTGTTGGTTTGATACCGTTTGGGGACAGCCAAGGAGGCATCTGCAGGCAACAAAGGTAGGTGTGTGCTTGTGTGTGTGTTTCCTATGCAGATCCTAAGCCCAGTGTCACATGCAAGTAGGAGGAGTAAGAAGGGTTCCTGGCAAATCCGGGTTATGGATTGCATTTAAAAAGGCCCCGTGGGAGTGCAATGGGCCCCTGTCTTGCTGCTTAGCAATAATGGTATGGGTTTAGGTTCTGCTGTGTGTACTGGTGGTTGACTGCCCCCCAGCCCAGAGTGTGCATGGAAAATTGTCTGGCAGCCTCCCTGACAGCAAGCAGTGATAGTGCCCATGAAGGGGACCTTGTTGGGCCCGCCCCTTTCACGGTTATCGCTTCTCGGCCTTTTGGCTAAGATCAAGTGTAGTATCTGTTCTTATCAGTTTAATATCTGATACGTCCCCTATCTGGGGACCATATATTAAATGGATTTTTGAGAACGGGGGCCGATTTCGAAGCTTGCTTCCGTCGCCCTATGCATTGACCCGATATGGCAGTATCTTCGGGTACAGTGCACCACCCCCTTACAGGGTTAAAAAGAAAGATTCCTACTTTCATTGCTACCTGCTTGCTGGCTAGCCAGCTAGCCAGCCCTGTGGGCCTTGCTGCTGCAGCCAAAAAACAAAAGGTGGTGCTGCTGCTGCTGCTTCTGCTGCTTCTGCTTCTGCTTGTGTCTGGCCCCTGTTGGAGCGTCCAGGCACAGGACTTCTGCTGCTGCTGACTAAATGGCCTCCTTAATTGGATCATTTGAGTAGCCAGCACACCTGTGCAGGTAGGGCATGACATGATAGGCAGCTGCCTTGATAGCGGGTGGGTGCTGAATGTTCCTAATTGACAAAATAAGATTAATGCTTATGAAGAAATATAAAATCTCATCCCTTCCCCAATATCGCGCCACACCCCTACCCCTTAATTCCCTGGTTGAACTTGATGGACATATGTCTTTTTTCGACCGTACTAACTATGTAACTATGTAACATAACATGGGGGGGGGGGGGGGGGGGGTCTCCTGGCTGTTCACACAGGTGTGTCATTGCTGTACATTGACCATGCATTGCTTCTGTGGTATTGCAAAGGCAAAGACAAATGCTTCCAGCCATCCATTGCACTAATGGATTGGTCATCAGCTGGCTGTCTATGTCCCGCATCAATATAGACCAAAGTACAGAGGGTTAGGCTATGCTATTGTGCACCTACCTGATGCATCAGAAGGTGCGAGGCCCTTGCTAAATTCTGTGCACAGACTTTGAGATCTATACTTTAGACTGTATCTAAACCTGCTCCAACATGGACTGACATTCTGGCCTACTTTCAGCCGATGCGACTTGTCTGTCGCTGAACAGTCGCTTTTTATGTATTCAGCACCTATGTATAATGTTGTAAAAATGCTCTAGAAGCTAAAGTCGCAGAAATGTCACACATATTTGGCCTGCAACTTTCTGTGCGACAAATTCAGACAGGAAAAATCAGTATAAATCCTTAGAAAATTATCCCCCAGTGTCTCCATCTGCTGGCGGTATTGAATAAGCATTGCTGCACTGATGGGGTATGCATTAGACGAAAAAAAAGAAGAAAAAGAAGAATAATACGCCCAGAAAAGAGGCGAAAAGGAGAAAAACGTAAAAAAACGTGAAAAAAAAGTAAGAGGAAGAGAAGGGAAAAAAAGGTGGAAATGGGTTTAAAAGTGATTTCGGCGGAGAAATATATATATATATATATATATATATATATATATATATACGCGCACACACACACATATATATAAACGTATTCTCCGTTGAGATATTGCAGCCGCTGCTGTGTCCAGGCCCAGGAGCCTTAGCACTGTGCTGTGATGTCACTCAATACCACTGACATCACTAGGTGTAAACAACATCTCTCCTTTGCTGTGTATGTGACTATGGAGCTGTTTGGTGATGTCGTCTATTATGGCCTTCATAGAAGCAACAGGAGATTGTTGCATCCATCTAGAACCCTCAGAACTACAGTGCTATGATGTCACTCACTTCCACAGGCCTTGCAGAGTGTAAACAACAACAACCCAGCTTTGTTGTGTATGTAACCATAGGGATTTGTGATGTCACCTAGAACCTTCACAGCAGCGACAGCTTTATGAGGAGCATCAGCACTGCTCTGCCTGAGCAGAACCATCACCGCCATAGGTTGTCAAATAACCCGGATTTAACCCACACAGGTAAGTCCAATGGGGTGCAGGCATGTCCTCTATGCTTACAGCTTCCCGTGGGTGTTGGTTTGATACCGTTTGGGGACAGCCAAGGAGGCATCTGCAGGCAACAAAGGTAGGTGTGTGCTTGTGTGTGTGTTTCCTATGCAGATCCTAAGCCCAGTGTCACATGCAAGTAGGAGGAGTAAGAAGGGTTCCTGGCAAATCCGGGTTATGGATTGCATTTAAAAAGGCCCCGTGGGAGTGCAATGGGCCCCTGTCTTGCTGCTTAGCAATAATGGTATGGGTTTAGGTTCTGCTGTGTGTACTGGTGGTTGACTGCCCCCCAGCCCAGAGTGTGCATGGAAAATTGTCTGGCAGCCTCCCTGACAGCAAGCAGTGATAGTGCCCATGAAGGGGACCTTGTTGGGCCCGCCCCTTTCACGGTTATCGCTTCTCGGCCTTTTGGCTAAGATCAAGTGTAGTATCTGTTCTTATCAGTTTAATATCTGATACGTCCCCTATCTGGGGACCATATATTAAATGGATTTTTGAGAACGGGGGCCGATTTCGAAGCTTGCTTCCGTCGCCCTATGCATTGACCCGATATGGCAGTATCTTCGGGTACAGTGCACCACCCCCTTACAGGGTTAAAAAGAAAGATTCCTACTTTCATTGCTACCTGCTTGCTGGCTAGCCAGCTAGCCAGCCCTGTGGGCCTTGCTGCTGCTGCAGCCAAAAAACAAAAGGTGGTGCTGCTGCTGCTGCTTCTGCTGCTTCTGCTTCTGCTTGTGTCTGGCCCCTGTTGGAGCGTCCAGGCACAGGACTTCTGCTGCTGCTGACTAAATGGCCTCCTTAATTGGATCATTTGAGTAGCCAGCACACCTGTGCAGGTAGGGCATGACATGATAGGCAGCTGCCTTGATAGCGGGTGGGTGCTGAATGTTCCTAATTGACAAAATAAGATTAATGCTTATGAAGAAATATAAAATCTCATCCCTTCCCCAATATCGCGCCACACCCCTACCCCTTAATTCCCTGGTTGAACTTGATGGACATATGTCTTTTTTCGACCGTACTAACTATGTAACTATGTAACATAACATGGGGGGGGGGGGGGGGGGGGTCTCCTGGCTGTTCACACAGGTGTGTCATTGCTGTACATTGACCATGCATTGCTTCTGTGGTATTGCAAAGGCAAAGACAAATGCTTCCAGCCATCCATTGCACTAATGGATTGGTCATCAGCTGGCTGTCTATGTCCCGCATCAATATAGACCAAAGTACAGAGGGTTAGGCTATGCTATTGTGCACCTACCTGATGCATCAGAAGGTGCGAGGCCCTTGCTAAATTCTGTGCACAGACTTTGAGATCTATACTTTAGACTGTATCTAAACCTGCTCCAACATGGACTGACATTCTGGCCTACTTTCAGCCGATGCGACTTGTCTGTCGCTGAACAGTCGCTTTTTATGTATTCAGCACCTATGTATAATGTTGTAAAAATGCTCTAGAAGCTAAAGTCGCAGAAATGTCACACATATTTGGCCTGCAACTTTCTGTGCGACAAATTCAGACAGGAAAAATCAGTATAAATCCTTAGAAAATTATCCCCCAGTGTCTCCATCTGCTGGCGGTATTGAATAAGCATTGCTGCACTGATGGGGTATGCATTAGACGAAAAAAAAGAAGAAAAAGAAGAATAATACGCCCAGAAAAGAGGCGAAAAGGAGAAAAACGTAAAAAAACGTGAAAAAAAAGTAAGAGGAAGAGAAGGGAAAAAAAGGTGGAAATGGGTTTAAAAGTGATTTCGGCGGAGAAATATATATATATATATATATATATATATATATATATATATATATACGCGCACACACACACATATATATAAACGTATTCTCCGTTGAGATATTGCAGCCGCTGCTGTGTCCAGGCCCAGGAGCCTTAGCACTGTGCTGTGATGTCACTCAATACCACTGACATCACTAGGTGTAAACAACATCTCTCCTTTGCTGTGTATGTGACTATGGAGCTGTTTGGTGATGTCGTCTATTATGGCCTTCATAGAAGCAACAGGAGATTGTTGCATCCATCTTGAACCCTCAGAACTACAGTGCTATGATGTCACTCACTTCCACAGGCCTTGCAGAGTGTAAACAACAACAACCCAGCTTTGTTGTGTATGTAACCATAGGGATTTGTGATGTCACCTAGAACCTTCACAGCAGCGACAGCTTTATGAGGAGCATCAGCACTGCTCTGCCTGAGCAGAACCATCACCGCCATAGGTTGTCAAATAACCCGGATTTAACCCACACAGGTAAGTCCAATGGGGTGCAGGCATGTCCTCTATGCTTACAGCTTCCCGTGGGTGTTGGTTTGATACCGTTTGGGGACAGCCAAGGAGGCATCTGCAGGCAACAAAGGTAGGTGTGTGCTTGTGTGTGTGTTTCCTATGCAGATCCTAAGCCCAGTGTCACATGCAAGTAGGAGGAGTAAGAAGGGTTCCTGGCAAATCCGGGTTATGGATTGCATTTAAAAAGGCCCCGTGGGAGTGCAATGGGCCCCTGTCTTGCTGCTTAGCAATAATGGTATGGGTTTAGGTTCTGCTGTGTGTACTGGTGGTTGACTGCCCCCCAGCCCAGAGTGTGCATGGAAAATTGTCTGGCAGCCTCCCTGACAGCAAGCAGTGATAGTGCCCATGAAGGGGACCTTGTTGGGCCCGCCCCTTTCACGGTTATCGCTTCTCGGCCTTTTGGCTAAGATCAAGTGTAGTATCTGTTCTTATCAGTTTAATATCTGATACGTCCCCTATCTGGGGACCATATATTAAATGGATTTTTGAGAACGGGGGCCGATTTCGAAGCTTGCTTCCGTCGCCCTATGCATTGACCCGATATGGCAGTATCTTCGGGTACAGTGCACCACCCCCTTACAGGGTTAAAAAGAAAGATTCCTACTTTCATTGCTACCTGCTTGCTGGCTAGCCAGCTAGCCAGCCCTGTGGGCCTTGCTGCTGCAGCCAAAAAACAAAAGGTGGTGCTGCTGCTGCTGCTTCTGCTGCTTCTGCTTCTGCTTGTGTCTGGCCCCTGTTGGAGCGTCCAGGCACAGGACTTCTGCTGCTGCTGACTAAATGGCCTCCTTAATTGGATCATTTGAGTAGCCAGCACACCTGTGCAGGTAGGGCATGACATGATAGGCAGCTGCCTTGATAGCGGGTGGGTGCTGAATGTTCCTAATTGACAAAATAAGATTAATGCTTATGAAGAAATATAAAATCTCATCCCTTCCCCAATATCGCGCCACACCCCTACCCCTTAATTCCCTGGTTGAACTTGATGGACATATGTCTTTTTTCGACCGTACTAACTATGTAACTATGTAACATAACATGGGGGGGGGGGGGGGGGGGTCTCCTGGCTGTTCACACAGGTGTGTCATTGCTGTACATTGACCATGCATTGCTTCTGTGGTATTGCAAAGGCAAAGACAAATGCTTCCAGCCATCCATTGCACTAATGGATTGGTCATCAGCTGGCTGTCTATGTCCCGCATCAATATAGACCAAAGTACAGAGGGTTAGGCTATGCTATTGTGCACCTACCTGATGCATCAGAAGGTGCGAGGCCCTTGCTAAATTCTGTGCACAGACTTTGAGATCTATACTTTAGACTGTATCTAAACCTGCTCCAACATGGACTGACATTCTGGCCTACTTTCAGCCGATGCGACTTGTCTGTCGCTGAACAGTCGCTTTTTATGTATTCAGCACCTATGTATAATGTTGTAAAAATGCTCTAGAAGCTAAAGTCGCAGAAATGTCACACATATTTGGCCTGCAACTTTCTGTGCGACAAATTCAGACAGGAAAAATCAGTATAAATCCTTAGAAAATTATCCCCCAGTGTCTCCATCTGCTGGCGGTATTGAATAAGCATTGCTGCACTGATGGGGTATGCATTAGACGAAAAAAAAGAAGAAAAAGAAGAATAATACGCCCAGAAAAGAGGCGAAAAGGAGAAAAACGTAAAAAAACGTGAAAAAAAAGTAAGAGGAAGAGAAGGGAAAAAAAGGTGGAAATGGGTTTAAAAGTGATTTCGGCGGAGAAATATATATATATATATATATATATATATATATATATATATACGCGCACACACACACATATATATAAACGTATTCTCCGTTGAGATATTGCAGCCGCTGCTGTGTCCAGGCCCAGGAGCCTTAGCACTGTGCTGTGATGTCACTCAATACCACTGACATCACTAGGTGTAAACAACATCTCTCCTTTGCTGTGTATGTGACTATGGAGCTGTTTGGTGATGTCGTCTATTATGGCCTTCATAGAAGCAACAGGAGATTGTTGCATCCATCTAGAACCCTCAGAACTACAGTGCTATGATGTCACTCACTTCCACAGGCCTTGCAGAGTGTAAACAACAACAACCCAGCTTTGTTGTGTATGTAACCATAGGGATTTGTGATGTCACCTAGAACCTTCACAGCAGCGACAGCTTTATGAGGAGCATCAGCACTGCTCTGCCTGAGCAGAACCATCACCGCCATAGGTTGTCAAATAACCCGGATTTAACCCACACAGGTAAGTCCAATGGGGTGCAGGCATGTCCTCTATGCTTACAGCTTCCCGTGGGTGTTGGTTTGATACCGTTTGGGGACAGCCAAGGAGGCATCTGCAGGCAACAAAGGTAGGTGTGTGCTTGTGTGTGTGTTTCCTATGCAGATCCTAAGCCCAGTGTCACATGCAAGTAGGAGGAGTAAGAAGGGTTCCTGGCAAATCCGGGTTATGGATTGCATTTAAAAAGGCCCCGTGGGAGTGCAATGGGCCCCTGTCTTGCTGCTTAGCAATAATGGTATGGGTTTAGGTTCTGCTGTGTGTACTGGTGGTTGACTGCCCCCCAGCCCAGAGTGTGCATGGAAAATTGTCTGGCAGCCTCCCTGACAGCAAGCAGTGATAGTGCCCATGAAGGGGACCTTGTTGGGCCCGCCCCTTTCACGGTTATCGCTTCTCGGCCTTTTGGCTAAGATCAAGTGTAGTATCTGTTCTTATCAGTTTAATATCTGATACGTCCCCTATCTGGGGACCATATATTAAATGGATTTTTGAGAACGGGGGCCGATTTCGAAGCTTGCTTCCGTCGCCCTATGCATTGACCCGATATGGCAGTATCTTCGGGTACAGTGCACCACCCCCTTACAGGGTTAAAAAGAAAGATTCCTACTTTCATTGCTACCTGCTTGCTGGCTAGCCAGCTAGCCAGCCCTGTGGGCCTTGCTGCTGCTGCAGCCAAAAAACAAAAGGTGGTGCTGCTGCTGCTGCTTCTGCTGCTTCTGCTTCTGCTTGTGTCTGGCCCCTGTTGGAGCGTCCAGGCACAGGACTTCTGCTGCTGCTGACTAAATGGCCTCCTTAATTGGATCATTTGAGTAGCCAGCACACCTGTGCAGGTAGGGCATGACATGATAGGCAGCTGCCTTGATAGCGGGTGGGTGCTGAATGTTCCTAATTGACAAAATAAGATTAATGCTTATGAAGAAATATAAAATCTCATCCCTTCCCCAATATCGCGCCACACCCCTACCCCTTAATTCCCTGGTTGAACTTGATGGACATATGTCTTTTTTCGACCGTACTAACTATGTAACTATGTAACATAACATGGGGGGGGGGGGGGGGGGTCTCCTGGCTGTTCACACAGGTGTGTCATTGCTGTACATTGACCATGCATTGCTTCTGTGGTATTGCAAAGGCAAAGACAAATGCTTCCAGCCATCCATTGCACTAATGGATTGGTCATCAGCTGGCTGTCTATGTCCCGCATCAATATAGACCAAAGTACAGAGGGTTAGGCTATGCTATTGTGCACCTACCTGATGCATCAGAAGGTGCGAGGCCCTTGCTAAATTCTGTGCACAGACTTTGAGATCTATACTTTAGACTGTATCTAAACCTGCTCCAACATGGACTGACATTCTGGCCTACTTTCAGCCGATGCGACTTGTCTGTCGCTGAACAGTCGCTTTTTATGTATTCAGCACCTATGTATAATGTTGTAAAAATGCTCTAGAAGCTAAAGTCGCAGAAATGTCACACATATTTGGCCTGCAACTTTCTGTGCGACAAATTCAGACAGGAAAAATCAGTATAAATCCTTAGAAAATTATCCCCCAGTGTCTCCATCTGCTGGCGGTATTGAATAAGCATTGCTGCACTGATGGGGTATGCATTAGACGAAAAAAAAGAAGAAAAAGAAGAATAATACGCCCAGAAAAGAGGCGAAAAGGAGAAAAACGTAAAAAAACGTGAAAAAAAAGTAAGAGGAAGAGAAGGGAAAAAAAGGTGGAAATGGGTTTAAAAGTGATTTCGGCGGAGAAATATATATATATATATATATATATATATATATATATATATATACGCGCACACACACACATATATATAAACGTATTCTCCGTTGAGATATTGCAGCCGCTGCTGTGTCCAGGCCCAGGAGCCTTAGCACTGTGCTGTGATGTCACTCAATACCACTGACATCACTAGGTGTAAACAACATCTCTCCTTTGCTGTGTATGTGACTATGGAGCTGTTTGGTGATGTCGTCTATTATGGCCTTCATAGAAGCAACAGGAGATTGTTGCATCCATCTAGAACCCTCAGAACTACAGTGCTATGATGTCACTCACTTCCACAGGCCTTGCAGAGTGTAAACAACAACAACCCAGCTTTGTTGTGTATGTAACCATAGGGATTTGTGATGTCACCTAGAACCTTCACAGCAGCGACAGCTTTATGAGGAGCATCAGCACTGCTCTGCCTGAGCAGAACCATCACCGCCATAGGTTGTCAAATAACCCGGATTTAACCCACACAGGTAAGTCCAATGGGGTGCAGGCATGTCCTCTATGCTTACAGCTTCCCGTGGGTGTTGGTTTGATACCGTTTGGGGACAGCCAAGGAGGCATCTGCAGGCAACAAAGGTAGGTGTGTGCTTGTGTGTGTGTTTCCTATGCAGATCCTAAGCCCAGTGTCACATGCAAGTAGGAGGAGTAAGAAGGGTTCCTGGCAAATCCGGGTTATGGATTGCATTTAAAAAGGCCCCGTGGGAGTGCAATGGGCCCCTGTCTTGCTGCTTAGCAATAATGGTATGGGTTTAGGTTCTGCTGTGTGTACTGGTGGTTGACTGCCCCCCAGCCCAGAGTGTGCATGGAAAATTGTCTGGCAGCCTCCCTGACAGCAAGCAGTGATAGTGCCCATGAAGGGGACCTTGTTGGGCCCGCCCCTTTCACGGTTATCGCTTCTCGGCCTTTTGGCTAAGATCAAGTGTAGTATCTGTTCTTATCAGTTTAATATCTGATACGTCCCCTATCTGGGGACCATATATTAAATGGATTTTTGAGAACGGGGGCCGATTTCGAAGCTTGCTTCCGTCGCCCTATGCATTGACCCGATATGGCAGTATCTTCGGGTACAGTGCACCACCCCCTTACAGGGTTAAAAAGAAAGATTCCTACTTTCATTGCTACCTGCTTGCTGGCTAGCCAGCTAGCCAGCCCTGTGGGCCTTGCTGCTGCAGCCAAAAAACAAAAGGTGGTGCTGCTGCTGCTGCTTCTGCTGCTTCTGCTGCTTCTGCTTCTGCTTGTGTCTGGCCCCTGTTGGAGCGTCCAGGCACAGGACTTCTGCTGCTGCTGACTAAATGGCCTCCTTAATTGGATCATTTGAGTAGCCAGCACACCTGTGCAGGTAGGGCATGACATGATAGGCAGCTGCCTTGATAGCGGGTGGGTGCTGAATGTTCCTAATTGACAAAATAAGATTAATGCTTATGAAGAAATATAAAATCTCATCCCTTCCCCAATATCGCGCCACACCCCTACCCCTTAATTCCCTGGTTGAACTTGATGGACATATGTCTTTTTTCGACCGTACTAACTATGTAACTATGTAACATAACATGGGGGGGGGGGGGGGGGGTCTCCTGGCTGTTCACACAGGTGTGTCATTGCTGTACATTGACCATGCATTGCTTCTGTGGTATTGCAAAGGCAAAGACAAATGCTTCCAGCCATCCATTGCACTAATGGATTGGTCATCAGCTGGCTGTCTATGTCCCGCATCAATATAGACCAAAGTACAGAGGGTTAGGCTATGCTATTGTGCACCTACCTGATGCATCAGAAGGTGCGAGGCCCTTGCTAAATTCTGTGCACAGACTTTGAGATCTATACTTTAGACTGTATCTAAACCTGCTCCAACATGGACTGACATTCTGGCCTACTTTCAGCCGATGCGACTTGTCTGTCGCTGAACAGTCGCTTTTTATGTATTCAGCACCTATGTATAATGTTGTAAAAATGCTCTAGAAGCTAAAGCCGCAGAAATGTCACACATATTTGGCCTGCAACTTTCTGTGCGACAAATTCAGACAGGAAAAATCAGTATAAATCCTTAGAAAATTATCCCCCAGTGTCTCCATCTGCTGGCGGTATTGAATAAGCATTGCTGCACTGATGGGGTATGCATTAGACGAAAAAAAAGAAGAAAAAGAAGAATAATACGCCCAGAAAAGAGGCGAAAAGGAGAAAAACGTAAAAAAACGTGAAAAAAAAGTAAGAGGAAGAGAAGGGAAAAAAAGGTGGAAATGGGTTTAAAAGTGATTTCGGCGGAGAAATATATATATATATATATATATATATATATATATATATACGCGCACACACACACATATATATAAACGTATTCTCCGTTGAGATATTGCAGCCGCTGCTGTGTCCAGGCCCAGGAGCCTTAGCACTGTGCTGTGATGTCACTCAATACCACTGACATCACTAGGTGTAAACAACATCTCTCCTTTGCTGTGTATGTGACTATGGAGCTGTTTGGTGATGTCGTCTATTATGGCCTTCATAGAAGCAACAGGAGATTGTTGCATCCATCTAGAACCCTCAGAACTACAGTGCTATGATGTCACTCACTTCCACAGGCCTTGCAGAGTGTAAACAACAACAACCCAGCTTTGTTGTGTATGTAACCATAGGGATTTGTGATGTCACCTAGAACCTTCACAGCAGCGACAGCTTTATGAGGAGCATCAGCACTGCTCTGCCTGAGCAGAACCATCACCGCCATAGGTTGTCAAATAACCCGGATTTAACCCACACAGGTAAGTCCAATGGGGTGCAGGCATGTCCTCTATGCTTACAGCTTCCCGTGGGTGTTGGTTTGATACCGTTTGGGGACAGCCAAGGAGGCATCTGCAGGCAACAAAGGTAGGTGTGTGCTTGTGTGTGTGTTTCCTATGCAGATCCTAAGCCCAGTGTCACATGCAAGTAGGAGGAGTAAGAAGGGTTCCTGGCAAATCCGGGTTATGGATTGCATTTAAAAAGGCCCCGTGGGAGTGCAATGGGCCCCTGTCTTGCTGCTTAGCAATAATGGTATGGGTTTAGGTTCTGCTGTGTGTACTGGTGGTTGACTGCCCCCCAGCCCAGAGTGTGCATGGAAAATTGTCTGGCAGCCTCCCTGACAGCAAGCAGTGATAGTGCCCATGAAGGGGACCTTGTTGGGCCCGCCCCTTTCACGGTTATCGCTTCTCGGCCTTTTGGCTAAGATCAAGTGTAGTATCTGTTCTTATCAGTTTAATATCTGATACGTCCCCTATCTGGGGACCATATATTAAATGGATTTTTGAGAACGGGGGCCGATTTCGAAGCTTGCTTCCGTCGCCCTATGCATTGACCCGATATGGCAGTATCTTCGGGTACAGTGCACCACCCCCTTACAGGGTTAAAAAGAAAGATTCCTACTTTCATTGCTACCTGCTTGCTGGCTAGCCAGCTAGCCAGCCCTGTGGGCCTTGCTGCTGCTGCAGCCAAAAAACAAAAGGTGGTGCTGCTGCTGCTGCTTCTGCTGCTTCTGCTTCTGCTTGTGTCTGGCCCCTGTTGGAGCGTCCAGGCACAGGACTTCTGCTGCTGCTGACTAAATGGCCTCCTTAATTGGATCATTTGAGTAGCCAGCACACCTGTGCAGGTAGGGCATGACATGATAGGCAGCTGCCTTGATAGCGGGTGGGTGCTGAATGTTCCTAATTGACAAAATAAGATTAATGCTTATGAAGAAATATAAAATCTCATCCCTTCCCCAATATCGCGCCACACCCCTACCCCTTAATTCCCTGGTTGAACTTGATGGACATATGTCTTTTTTCGACCGTACTAACTATGTAACTATGTAACATAACATGGGGGGGGGGGGGGGGGGTCTCCTGGCTGTTCACACAGGTGTGTCATTGCTGTACATTGACCATGCATTGCTTCTGTGGTATTGCAAAGGCAAAGACAAATGCTTCCAGCCATCCATTGCACTAATGGATTGGTCATCAGCTGGCTGTCTATGTCCCGCATCAATATAGACTAAAGTACAGAGGGTTAGGCTATGCTATTGTGCACCTACCTGATGCATCAGAAGGTGCGAGGCCCTTGCTAAATTCTGTGCACAGACTTTGAGATCTATACTTTAGACTGTATCTAAACCTGCTCCAACATGGACTGACATTCTGGCCTACTTTCAGCCGATGCGACTTGTCTGTCGCTGAACAGTCGCTTTTTATGTATTCAGCACCTATGTATAATGTTGTAAAAATGCTCTAGAAGCTAAAGCCGCAGAAATGTCACACATATTTGGCCTGCAACTTTCTGTGCGACAAATTCAGACAGGAAAAATCAGTATAAATCCTTAGAAAATTATCCCCCAGTGTCTCCATCTGCTGGCGGTATTGAATAAGCATTGCTGCACTGATGGGGTATGCATTAGACGAAAAAAAAGAAGAAAAAGAAGAATAATACGCCCAGAAAAGAGGCGAAAAGGAGAAAAACGTAAAAAAACGTGAAAAAAAAGTAAGAGGAAGAGAAGGGAAAAAAAGGTGGAAATGGGTTTAAAAGTGATTTCGGCGGAGAAATATATATATATATATATATATATATATATATATATATATACGCGCACACACACACATATATATAAACGTATTCTCCGTTGAGATATTGCAGCCGCTGCTGTGTCCAGGCCCAGGAGCCTTAGCACTGTGCTGTGATGTCACTCAATACCACTGACATCACTAGGTGTAAACAACATCTCTCCTTTGCTGTGTATGTGACTATGGAGCTGTTTGGTGATGTCGTCTATTATGGCCTTCATAGAAGCAACAGGAGATTGTTGCATCCATCTAGAACCCTCAGAACTACAGTGCTATGATGTCACTCACTTCCACAGGCCTTGCAGAGTGTAAACAACAACAACCCAGCTTTGTTGTGTATGTAACCATAGGGATTTGTGATGTCACCTAGAACCTTCACAGCAGCGACAGCTTTATGAGGAGCATCAGCACTGCTCTGCCTGAGCAGAACCATCACCGCCATAGGTTGTCAAATAACCCGGATTTAACCCACACAGGTAAGTCCAATGGGGTGCAGGCATGTCCTCTATGCTTACAGCTTCCCGTGGGTGTTGGTTTGATACCGTTTGGGGACAGCCAAGGAGGCATCTGCAGGCAACAAAGGTAGGTGTGTGCTTGTGTGTGTGTTTCCTATGCAGATCCTAAGCCCAGTGTCACATGCAAGTAGGAGGAGTAAGAAGGGTTCCTGGCAAATCCGGGTTATGGATTGCATTTAAAAAGGCCCCGTGGGAGTGCAATGGGCCCCTGTCTTGCTGCTTAGCAATAATGGTATGGGTTTAGGTTCTGCTGTGTGTACTGGTGGTTGACTGCCCCCCAGCCCAGAGTGTGCATGGAAAATTGTCTGGCAGCCTCCCTGACAGCAAGCAGTGATAGTGCCCATGAAGGGGACCTTGTTGGGCCCGCCCCTTTCACGGTTATCGCTTCTCGGCCTTTTGGCTAAGATCAAGTGTAGTATCTGTTCTTATCAGTTTAATATCTGATACGTCCCCTATCTGGGGACCATATATTAAATGGATTTTTGAGAACGGGGGCCGATTTCGAAGCTTGCTTCCGTCGCCCTATGCATTGACCCGATATGGCAGTATCTTCGGGTACAGTGCACCACCCCCTTACAGGGTTAAAAAGAAAGATTCCTACTTTCATTGCTACCTGCTTGCTGGCTAGCCAGCTAGCCAGCCCTGTGGGCCTTGCTGCTGCAGCCAAAAAACAAAAGGTGGTGCTGCTGCTGCTGCTTCTGCTGCTTCTGCTTCTGCTTGTGTCTGGCCCCTGTTGGAGCGTCCAGGCACAGGACTTCTGCTGCTGCTGACTAAATGGCCTCCTTAATTGGATCATTTGAGTAGCCAGCACACCTGTGCAGGTAGGGCATGACATGATAGGCAGCTGCCTTGATAGCGGGTGGGTGCTGAATGTTCCTAATTGACAAAATAAGATTAATGCTTATGAAGAAATATAAAATCTCATCCCTTCCCCAATATCGCGCCACACCCCTACCCCTTAATTCCCTGGTTGAACTTGATGGACATATGTCTTTTTTCGACCGTACTAACTATGTAACTATGTAACATAACATGGGGGGGGGGGGGGGGGGGTCTCCTGGCTGTTCACACAGGTGTGTCATTGCTGTACATTGACCATGCATTGCTTCTGTGGTATTGCAAAGGCAAAGACAAATGCTTCCAGCCATCCATTGCACTAATGGATTGGTCATCAGCTGGCTGTCTATGTCCCGCATCAATATAGACCAAAGTACAGAGGGTTAGGCTATGCTATTGTGCACCTACCTGATGCATCAGAAGGTGCGAGGCCCTTGCTAAATTCTGTGCACAGACTTTGAGATCTATACTTTAGACTGTATCTAAACCTGCTCCAACATGGACTGACATTCTGGCCTACTTTCAGCCGATGCGACTTGTCTGTCGCTGAACAGTCGCTTTTTATGTATTCAGCACCTATGTATAATGTTGTAAAAATGCTCTAGAAGCTAAAGTCGCAGAAATGTCACACATATTTGGCCTGCAACTTTCTGTGCGACAAATTCAGACAGGAAAAATCAGTATAAATCCTTAGAAAATTATCCCCCAGTGTCTCCATCTGCTGGCGGTATTGAATAAGCATTGCTGCACTGATGGGGTATGCATTAGACGAAAAAAAAGAAGAAAAAGAAGAATAATACGCCCAGAAAAGAGGCGAAAAGGAGAAAAACGTAAAAAAACGTGAAAAAAAAGTAAGAGGAAGAGAAGGGAAAAAAAGGTGGAAATGGGTTTAAAAGTGATTTCGGCGGAGAAATATATATATATATATATATATATATATATATACGCGCACACACACACATATATATAAACGTATTCTCCGTTGAGATATTGCAGCCGCTGTTGTGTCCAGGCCCAGGAGCCTTAGCACTGTGCTGTGATGTCACTCAATACCACTGACATCACTAGGTGTAAACAACATCTCTCCTTTGCTGTGTATGTGACTATGGAGCTGTTTGGTGATGTCGTCTATTATGGCCTTCATAGAAGCAACAGGAGATTGTTGCATCCATCTAGAACCCTCAGAACTACAGTGCTATGATGTCACTCACTTCCACAGGCCTTGCAGAGTGTAAACAACAACAACCCAGCTTTGTTGTGTATGTAACCATAGGGATTTGTGATGTCACCTAGAACCTTCACAGCAGCGACAGCTTTATGAGGAGCATCAGCACTGCTCTGCCTGAGCAGAACCATCACCGCCATAGGTTGTCAAATAACCCGGATTTAACCCACACAGGTAAGTCCAATGGGGTGCAGGCATGTCCTCTATGCTTACAGCTTCCCGTGGGTGTTGGTTTGATACCGTTTGGGGACAGCCAAGGAGGCATCTGCAGGCAACAAAGGTAGGTGTGTGCTTGTGTGTGTGTTTCCTATGCAGATCCTAAGCCCAGTGTCACATGCAAGTAGGAGGAGTAAGAAGGGTTCCTGGCAAATCCGGGTTATGGATTGCATTTAAAAAGGCCCCGTGGGAGTGCAATGGGCCCCTGTCTTGCTGCTTAGCAATAATGGTATGGGTTTAGGTTCTGCTGTGTGTACTGGTGGTTGACTGCCCCCCAGCCCAGAGTGTGCATGGAAAATTGTCTGGCAGCCTCCCTGACAGCAAGCAGTGATAGTGCCCATGAAGGGGACCTTGTTGGGCCCGCCCCTTTCACGGTTATCGCTTCTCGGCCTTTTGGCTAAGATCAAGTGTAGTATCTGTTCTTATCAGTTTAATATCTGATACGTCCCCTATCTGGGGACCATATATTAAATGGATTTTTGAGAACGGGGGCCGATTTCGAAGCTTGCTTCCGTCGCCCTATGCATTGACCCGATATGGCAGTATCTTCGGGTACAGTGCACCACCCCCTTACAGGGTTAAAAAGAAAGATTCCTACTTTCATTGCTACCTGCTTGCTGGCTAGCCAGCTAGCCAGCCCTGTGGGCCTTGCTGCTGCAGCCAAAAAACAAAAGGTGGTGCTGCTGCTGCTGCTGCTGCTGCTTCTGCTGCTTCTGCTTGTGTCTGGCCCCTGTTGGAGCGTCCAGGCACAGGACTTCTGCTGCTGCTGACTAAATGGCCTCCTTAATTGGATCATTTGAGTAGCCAGCACACCTGTGCAGGTAGGGCATGACATGATAGGCAGCTGCCTTGATAGCGGGTGGGTGCTGAATGTTCCTAATAGACAAAATAAGATTAATGCTTATGAAGAAATATAAAATCTCATCCCTTCCCCAATATCGCGCCACACCCCTACCCCTTAATTCCCTGGTTGAACTTGATGGACATATGTCTTTTTTCGACCGTACTAACTATGTAACTATGTAACATAACATGGGGGGGGGGGGGGGGGGTCTCCTGGCTGTTCACACAGGTGTGTCATTGCTGTACATTGACCATGCATTGCTTCTGTGGTATTGCAAAGGCAAAGACAAATGCTTCCAGCCATCCATTGCACTAATGGATTGGTCATCAGCTGGCTGTCTATGTCCCGCATCAATATAGACCAAAGTACAGAGGGTTAGGCTATGCTATTGTGCACCTACCTGATGCATCAGAAGGTGCGAGGCCCTTGCTAAATTCTGTGCACAGACTTTGAGATCTATACTTTAGACTGTATCTAAACCTGCTCCAACATGGACTGACATTCTGGCCTACTTTCAGCCGATGCGACTTGTCTGTCGCTGAACAGTCGCTTTTTATGTATTCAGCACCTATGTATAATGTTGTAAAAATGCTCTAGAAGCTAAAGTCGCAGAAATGTCACACATATTTGGCCTGCAACTTTCTGTGCGACAAATTCAGACAGGAAAAATCAGTATAAATCCTTAGAAAATTATCCCCCAGTGTCTCCATCTGCTGGCGGTATTGAATAAGCATTGCTGCACTGATGGGGTATGCATTAGACGAAAAAAAAGAAGAAAAAGAAGAATAATACGCCCAGAAAAGAGGCGAAAAGGAGAAAAACGTAAAAAAACGTGAAAAAAAAGTAAGAGGAAGAGAAGGGAAAAAAAGGTGGAAATGGGTTTAAAAGTGATTTCGGCGGAGAAATATATATATATATATATATATATATATATATATATATATACGCGCACACACACACATATATATAAACGTATTCTCCGTTGAGATATTGCAGCCGCTGCTGTGTCCAGGCCCAGGAGCCTTAGCACTGTGCTGTGATGTCACTCAATACCACTGACATCACTAGGTGTAAACAACATCTCTCCTTTGCTGTGTATGTGACTATGGAGCTGTTTGGTGATGTCGTCTATTATGGCCTTCATAGAAGCAACAGGAGATTGTTGCATCCATCTAGAACCCTCAGAACTACAGTGCTATGATGTCACTCACTTCCACAGGCCTTGCAGAGTGTAAACAACAACAACCCAGCTTTGTTGTGTATGTAACCATAGGGATTTGTGATGTCACCTAGAACCTTCACAGCAGCGACAGCTTTATGAGGAGCATCAGCACTGCTCTGCCTGAGCAGAACCATCACCGCCATAGGTTGTCAAATAACCCGGATTTAACCCACACAGGTAAGTCCAATGGGGTGCAGGCATGTCCTCTATGCTTACAGCTTCCCGTGGGTGTTGGTTTGATACCGTTTGGGGACAGCCAAGGAGGCATCTGCAGGCAACAAAGGTAGGTGTGTGCTTGTGTGTGTGTTTCCTATGCAGATCCTAAGCCCAGTGTCACATGCAAGTAGGAGGAGTAAGAAGGGTTCCTGGCAAATCCGGGTTATGGATTGCATTTAAAAAGGCCCCGTGGGAGTGCAATGGGCCCCTGTCTTGCTGCTTAGCAATAATGGTATGGGTTTAGGTTCTGCTGTGTGTACTGGTGGTTGACTGCCCCCCAGCCCAGAGTGTGCATGGAAAATTGTCTGGCAGCCTCCCTGACAGCAAGCAGTGATAGTGCCCATGAAGGGGACCTTGTTGGGCCCGCCCCTTTCACGGTTATCGCTTCTCGGCCTTTTGGCTAAGATCAAGTGTAGTATCTGTTCTTATCAGTTTAATATCTGATACGTCCCCTATCTGGGGACCATATATTAAATGGATTTTTGAGAACGGGGGCCGATTTCGAAGCTTGCTTCCGTCGCCCTATGCATTGACCCGATATGGCAGTATCTTCGGGTACAGTGCACCACCCCCTTACAGGGTTAAAAAGAAAGATTCCTACTTTCATTGCTACCTGCTTGCTGGCTAGCCAGCTAGCCAGCCCTGTGGGCCTTGCTGCTGCAGCCAAAAAACAAAAGGTGGTGCTGCTGCTGCTGCTTCTGCTGCTTCTGCTTCTGCTTGTGTCTGGCCCCTGTTGGAGCGTCCAGGCACAGGACTTCTGCTGCTGCTGACTAAATGGCCTCCTTAATTGGATCATTTGAGTAGCCAGCACACCTGTGCAGGTAGGGCATGACATGATAGGCAGCTGCCTTGATAGCGGGTGGGTGCTGAATGTTCCTAATTGACAAAATAAGATTAATGCTTATGAAGAAATATAAAATCTCATCCCTTCCCCAATATCGCGCCACACCCCTACCCCTTAATTCCCTGGTTGAACTTGATGGACATATGTCTTTTTTCGACCGTACTAACTATGTAACTATGTAACATAACATGGGGGGGGGGGGGGGGGGGTCTCCTGGCTGTTCACACAGGTGTGTCATTGCTGTACATTGACCATGCATTGCTTCTGTGGTATTGCAAAGGCAAAGACAAATGCTTCCAGCCATCCATTGCACTAATGGATTGGTCATCAGCTGGCTGTCTATGTCCCGCATCAATATAGACCAAAGTACAGAGGGTTAGGCTATGCTATTGTGCACCTACCTGATGCATCAGAAGGTGCGAGGCCCTTGCTAAATTCTGTGCACAGACTTTGAGATCTATACTTTAGACTGTATCTAAACCTGCTCCAACATGGACTGACATTCTGGCCTACTTTCAGCCGATGCGACTTGTCTGTCGCTGAACAGTCGCTTTTTATGTATTCAGCACCTATGTATAATGTTGTAAAAATGCTCTAGAAGCTAAAGTCGCAGAAATGTCACACATATTTGGCCTGCAACTTTCTGTGCGACAAATTCAGACAGGAAAAATCAGTATAAATCCTTAGAAAATTATCCCCCAGTGTCTCCATCTGCTGGCGGTATTGAATAAGCATTGCTGCACTGATGGGGTATGCATTAGACGAAAAAAAAGAAGAAAAAGAAGAATAATACGCCCAGAAAAGAGGCGAAAAGGAGAAAAACGTAAAAAAACGTGAAAAAAAAGTAAGAGGAAGAGAAGGGAAAAAAAGGTGGAAATGGGTTTAAAAGTGATTTCGGCGGAGAAATATATATATATATATATATATATATATATATACGCGCACACACACACATATATATAAACGTATTCTCCGTTGAGATATTGCAGCCGCTGCTGTGTCCAGGCCCAGGAGCCTTAGCACTGTGCTGTGATGTCACTCAATACCACTGACATCACTAGGTGTAAACAACATCTCTCCTTTGCTGTGTATGTGACTATGGAGCTGTTTGGTGATGTCGTCTATTATGGCCTTCATAGAAGCAACAGGAGATTGTTGCATCCATCTAGAACCCTCAGAACTACAGTGCTATGATGTCACTCACTTCCACAGGCCTTGCAGAGTGTAAACAACAACAACCCAGCTTTGTTGTGTATGTAACCATAGGGATTTGTGATGTCACCTAGAACCTTCACAGCAGCGACAGCTTTATGAGGAGCATCAGCACTGCTCTGCCTGAGCAGAACCATCACCGCCATAGGTTGTCAAATAACCCGGATTTAACCCACACAGGTAAGTCCAATGGGGTGCAGGCATGTCCTCTATGCTTACAGCTTCCCGTGGGTGTTGGTTTGATACCGTTTGGGGACAGCCAAGGAGGCATCTGCAGGCAACAAAGGTAGGTGTGTGCTTGTGTGTGTGTTTCCTATGCAGATCCTAAGCCCAGTGTCACATGCAAGTAGGAGGAGTAAGAAGGGTTCCTGGCAAATCCGGGTTATGGATTGCATTTAAAAAGGCCCCGTGGGAGTGCAATGGGCCCCTGTCTTGCTGCTTAGCAATAATGGTATGGGTTTAGGTTCTGCTGTGTGTACTGGTGGTTGACTGCCCCCCAGCCCAGAGTGTGCATGGAAAATTGTCTGGCAGCCTCCCTGACAGCAAGCAGTGATAGTGCCCATGAAGGGGACCTTGTTGGGCCCGCCCCTTTCACGGTTATCGCTTCTCGGCCTTTTGGCTAAGATCAAGTGTAGTATCTGTTCTTATCAGTTTAATATCTGATACGTCCCCTATCTGGGGACCATATATTAAATGGATTTTTGAGAACGGGGGCCGATTTCGAAGCTTGCTTCCGTCGCCCTATGCATTGACCCGATATGGCAGTATCTTCGGGTACAGTGCACCACCCCCTTACAGGGTTAAAAAGAAAGATTCCTACTTTCATTGCTACCTGCTTGCTGGCTAGCCAGCTAGCCAGCCCTGTGGGCCTTGCTGCTGCTGCAGCCAAAAAACAAAAGGTGGTGCTGCTGCTGCTGCTTCTGCTGCTTCTGCTTCTGCTTGTGTCTGGCCCCTGTTGGAGCGTCCAGGCACAGGACTTCTGCTGCTGCTGACTAAATGGCCTCCTTAATTGGATCATTTGAGTAGCCAGCACACCTGTGCAGGTAGGGCATGACATGATAGGCAGCTGCCTTGATAGCGGGTGGGTGCTGAATGTTCCTAATTGACAAAATAAGATTAATGCTTATGAAGAAATATAAAATCTCATCCCTTCCCCAATATCGCGCCACACCCCTACCCCTTAATTCCCTGGTTGAACTTGATGGACATATGTCTTTTTTCGACCGTACTAACTATGTAACTATGTAACATAACATGGGGGGGGGGGGGGGGGGTCTCCTGGCTGTTCACACAGGTGTGTCATTGCTGTACATTGACCATGCATTGCTTCTGTGGTATTGCAAAGGCAAAGACAAATGCTTCCAGCCATCCATTGCACTAATGGATTGGTCATCAGCTGGCTGTCTATGTCCCGCATCAATATAGACCAAAGTACAGAGGGTTAGGCTATGCTATTGTGCACCTACCTGATGCATCAGAAGGTGCGAGGCCCTTGCTAAATTCTGTGCACAGACTTTGAGATCTATACTTTAGACTGTATCTAAACCTGCTCCAACATGGACTGACATTCTGGCCTACTTTCAGCCGATGCGACTTGTCTGTCGCTGAACAGTCGCTTTTTATGTATTCAGCACCTATGTATAATGTTGTAAAAATGCTCTAGAAGCTAAAGTCGCAGAAATGTCACACATATTTGGCCTGCAACTTTCTGTGCGACAAATTCAGACAGGAAAAATCAGTATAAATCCTTAGAAAATTATCCCCCAGTGTCTCCATCTGCTGGCGGTATTGAATAAGCATTGCTGCACTGATGGGGTATGCATTAGACGAAAAAAAAGAAGAAAAAGAAGAATAATACGCCCAGAAAAGAGGCGAAAAGGAGAAAAACGTAAAAAAACGTGAAAAAAAAGTAAGAGGAAGAGAAGGGAAAAAAAGGTGGAAATGGGTTTAAAAGTGATTTCGGCGGAGAAATATATATATATATATATATATATATATATATATATATACGCGCACACACACACATATATATAAACGTATTCTCCGTTGAGATATTGCAGCCGCTGCTGTGTCCAGGCCCAGGAGCCTTAGCACTGTGCTGTGATGTCACTCAATACCACTGACATCACTAGGTGTAAACAACATCTCTCCTTTGCTGTGTATGTGACTATGGAGCTGTTTGGTGATGTCGTCTATTATGGCCTTCATAGAAGCAACAGGAGATTGTTGCATCCATCTAGAACCCTCAGAACTACAGTGCTATGATGTCACTCACTTCCACAGGCCTTGCAGAGTGTAAACAACAACAACCCAGCTTTGTTGTGTATGTAACCATAGGGATTTGTGATGTCACCTAGAACCTTCACAGCAGCGACAGCTTTATGAGGAGCATCAGCACTGCTCTGCCTGAGCAGAACCATCACCGCCATAGGTTGTCAAATAACCCGGATTTAACCCACACAGGTAAGTCCAATGGGGTGCAGGCATGTCCTCTATGCTTACAGCTTCCCGTGGGTGTTGGTTTGATACCGTTTGGGGACAGCCAAGGAGGCATCTGCAGGCAACAAAGGTAGGTGTGTGCTTGTGTGTGTGTTTCCTATGCAGATCCTAAGCCCAGTGTCACATGCAAGTAGGAGGAGTAAGAAGGGTTCCTGGCAAATCCGGGTTATGGATTGCATTTAAAAAGGCCCCGTGGGAGTGCAATGGGCCCCTGTCTTGCTGCTTAGCAATAATGGTATGGGTTTAGGTTCTGCTGTGTGTACTGGTGGTTGACTGCCCCCCAGCCCAGAGTGTGCATGGAAAATTGTCTGGCAGCCTCCCTGACAGCAAGCAGTGATAGTGCCCATGAAGGGGACCTTGTTGGGCCCGCCCCTTTCACGGTTATCGCTTCTCGGCCTTTTGGCTAAGATCAAGTGTAGTATCTGTTCTTATCAGTTTAATATCTGATACGTCCCCTATCTGGGGACCATATATTAAATGGATTTTTGAGAACGGGGGCCGATTTCGAAGCTTGCTTCCGTCGCCCTATGCATTGACCCGATATGGCAGTATCTTCGGGTACAGTGCACCACCCCCTTACAGGGTTAAAAAGAAAGATTCCTACTTTCATTGCTACCTGCTTGCTGGCTAGCCAGCTAGCCAGCCCTGTGGGCCTTGCTGCTGCAGCCAAAAAACAAAAGGTGGTGCTGCTGCTGCTGCTTCTGCTGCTTCTGCTTCTGCTTGTGTCTGGCCCCTGTTGGAGCGTCCAGGCACAGGACTTCTGCTGCTGCTGACTAAATGGCCTCCTTAATTGGATCATTTGAGTAGCCAGCACACCTGTGCAGGTAGGGCATGACATGATAGGCAGCTGCCTTGATAGCGGGTGGGTGCTGAATGTTCCTAATTGACAAAATAAGATTAATGCTTATGAAGAAATATAAAATCTCATCCCTTCCCCAATATCGCGCCACACCCCTACCCCTTAATTCCCTGGTTGAACTTGATGGACATATGTCTTTTTTCGACCGTACTAACTATGTAACTATGTAACATAACATGGGGGGGGGGGGGGGGGTCTCCTGGCTGTTCACACAGGTGTGTCATTGCTGTACATTGACCATGCATTGCTTCTGTGGTATTGCAAAGGCAAAGACAAATGCTTCCAGCCATCCATTGCACTAATGGATTGGTCATCAGCTGGCTGTCTATGTCCCGCATCAATATAGACCAAAGTACAGAGGGTTAGGCTATGCTATTGTGCACCTACCTGATGCATCAGAAGGTGCGAGGCCCTTGCTAAATTCTGTGCACAGACTTTGAGATCTATACTTTAGACTGTATCTAAACCTGCTCCAACATGGACTGACATTCTGGCCTACTTTCAGCCGATGCGACTTGTCTGTCGCTGAACAGTCGCTTTTTATGTATTCAGCACCTATGTATAATGTTGTAAAAATGCTCTAGAAGCTAAAGTCGCAGAAATGTCACACATATTTGGCCTGCAACTTTCTGTGCGACAAATTCAGACAGGAAAAATCAGTATAAATCCTTAGAAAATTATCCCCCAGTGTCTCCATCTGCTGGCGGTATTGAATAAGCATTGCTGCACTGATGGGGTATGCATTAGACGAAAAAAAAGAAGAAAAAGAAGAATAATACGCCCAGAAAAGAGGCGAAAAGGAGAAAAACGTAAAAAAACGTGAAAAAAAAGTAAGAGGAAGAGAAGGGAAAAAAAGGTGGAAATGGGTTTAAAAGTGATTTCGGCGGAGAAATATATATATATATATATATATATATATATATATACGCGCACACACACACATATATATAAACGTATTCTCCGTTGAGATATTGCAGCCGCTGCTGTGTCTAGGCCCAGGAGCCTTAGCACTGTGCTGTGATGTCACTCAATACCACTGACATCACTAGGTGTAAACAACATCTCTCCTTTGCTGTGTATGTGACTATGGAGCTGTTTGGTGATGTCGTCTATTATGGCCTTCATAGAAGCAACAGGAGATTGTTGCATCCATCTAGAACCCTCAGAACTACAGTGCTATGATGTCACTCACTTCCACAGGCCTTGCAGAGTGTAAACAACAACAACCCAGCTTTGTTGTGTATGTAACCATAGGGATTTGTGATGTCACCTAGAACCTTCACAGCAGCGACAGCTTTATGAGGAGCATCAGCACTGCTCTGCCTGAGCAGAACCATCACCGCCATAGGTTGTCAAATAACCCGGATTTAACCCACACAGGTAAGTCCAATGGGGTGCAGGCATGTCCTCTATGCTTACAGCTTCCCGTGGGTGTTGGTTTGATACCGTTTGGGGACAGCCAAGGAGGCATCTGCAGGCAACAAAGGTAGGTGTGTGCTTGTGTGTGTGTTTCCTATGCAGATCCTAAGCCCAGTGTCACATGCAAGTAGGAGGAGTAAGAAGGGTTCCTGGCAAATCCGGGTTATGGATTGCATTTAAAAAGGCCCCGTGGGAGTGCAATGGGCCCCTGTCTTGCTGCTTAGCAATAATGGTATGGGTTTAGGTTCTGCTGTGTGTACTGGTGGTTGACTGCCCCCCAGCCCAGAGTGTGCATGGAAAATTGTCTGGCAGCCTCCCTGACAGCAAGCAGTGATAGTGCCCATGAAGGGGACCTTGTTGGGCCCGCCCCTTTCACGGTTATCGCTTCTCGGCCTTTTGGCTAAGATCAAGTGTAGTATCTGTTCTTATCAGTTTAATATCTGATACGTCCCCTATCTGGGGACCATATATTAAATGGATTTTTGAGAACGGGGGCCGATTTCGAAGCTTGCTTCCGTCGCCCTATGCATTGACCCGATATGGCAGTATCTTCGGGTACAGTGCACCACCCCCTTACAGGGTTAAAAAGAAAGATTCCTACTTTCATTGCTACCTGCTTGCTGGCTAGCCAGCTAGCCAGCCCTGTGGGCCTTGCTGCTGCAGCCAAAAAACAAAAGGTGGTGCTGCTGCTGCTGCTGCTTCTGCTGCTTCTGCTTCTGCTTGTGTCTGGCCCCTGTTGGAGCGTCCAGGCACAGGACTTCTGCTGCTGCTGACTAAATGGCCTCCTTAATTGGATCATTTGAGTAGCCAGCACACCTGTGCAGGTAGGGCATGACATGATAGGCAGCTGCCTTGATAGCGGGTGGGTGCTGAATGTTCCTAATTGACAAAATAAGATTAATGCTTATGAAGAAATATAAAATCTCATCCCTTCCCCAATATCGCGCCACACCCCTACCCCTTAATTCCCTGGTTGAACTTGATGGACATATGTCTTTTTTCGACCGTACTAACTATGTAACTATGTAACATAACATGGGGGGGGGTCTCCTGGCTGTTCACACAGGTGTGTCATTGCTGTACATTGACCATGCATTGCTTCTGTGGTATTGCAAAGGCAAAGACAAATGCTTCCAGCCATCCATTGCACTAATGGATTGGTCATCAGCTGGCTGTCTATGTCCCGCATCAATATAGACCAAAGTACAGAGGGTTAGGCTATGCTATTGTGCACCTACCTGATGCATCAGAAGGTGCGAGGCCCTTGCTAAATTCTGTGCACAGACTTTGAGATCTATACTTTAGACTGTATCTAAACCTGCTCCAACATGGACTGACATTCTGGCCTACTTTCAGCCGATGCGACTTGTCTGTCGCTGAACAGTCGCTTTTTATGTATTCAGCACCTATGTATAATGTTGTAAAAATGCTCTAGAAGCTAAAGTCGCAGAAATGTCACACATATTTGGCCTGCAACTTTCTGTGCGACAAATTCAGACAGGAAAAATCAGTATAAATCCTTAGAAAATTATCCCCCAGTGTCTCCATCTGCTGGCGGTATTGAATAAGCATTGCTGCACTGATGGGGTATGCATTAGACGAAAAAAAAGAAGAAAAAGAAGAATAATACGCCCAGAAAAGAGGCGAAAAGGAGAAAAACGTAAAAAAACGTGAAAAAAAAGTAAGAGGAAGAGAAGGGAAAAAAAGGTGGAAATGGGTTTAAAAGTGATTTCGGCGGAGAAATATATATATATATATATATATATATATATATATATATATATATACGCGCACACACACACATATATATAAACGTATTCTCCGTTGAGATATTGCAGCCGCTGCTGTGTCCAGGCCCAGGAGCCTTAGCACTGTGCTGTGATGTCACTCAATACCACTGACATCACTAGGTGTAAACAACATCTCTCCTTTGCTGTGTATGTGACTATGGAGCTGTTTGGTGATGTCGTCTATTATGGCCTTCATAGAAGCAACAGGAGATTGTTGCATCCATCTAGAACCCTCAGAACTACAGTGCTATGATGTCACTCACTTCCACAGGCCTTGCAGAGTGTAAACAACAACAACCCAGCTTTGTTGTGTATGTAACCATAGGGATTTGTGATGTCACCTAGAACCTTCACAGCAGCGACAGCTTTATGAGGAGCATCAGCACTGCTCTGCCTGAGCAGAACCATCACCGCCATAGGTTGTCAAATAACCCGGATTTAACCCACACAGGTAAGTCCAATGGGGTGCAGGCATGTCCTCTATGCTTACAGCTTCCCGTGGGTGTTGGTTTGATACCGTTTGGGGACAGCCAAGGAGGCATCTGCAGGCAACAAAGGTAGGTGTGTGCTTGTGTGTGTGTTTCCTATGCAGATCCTAAGCCCAGTGTCACATGCAAGTAGGAGGAGTAAGAAGGGTTCCTGGCAAATCCGGGTTATGGATTGCATTTAAAAAGGCCCCGTGGGAGTGCAATGGGCCCCTGTCTTGCTGCTTAGCAATAATGGTATGGGTTTAGGTTCTGCTGTGTGTACTGGTGGTTGACTGCCCCCCAGCCCAGAGTGTGCATGGAAAATTGTCTGGCAGCCTCCCTGACAGCAAGCAGTGATAGTGCCCATGAAGGGGACCTTGTTGGGCCCGCCCCTTTCACGGTTATCGCTTCTCGGCCTTTTGGCTAAGATCAAGTGTAGTATCTGTTCTTATCAGTTTAATATCTGATACGTCCCCTATCTGGGGACCATATATTAAATGGATTTTTGAGAACGGGGGCCGATTTCGAAGCTTGCTTCCGTCGCCCTATGCATTGACCCGATATGGCAGTATCTTCGGGTACAGTGCACCACCCCCTTACAGGGTTAAAAAGAAAGATTCCTACTTTCATTGCTACCTGCTTGCTGGCTAGCCAGCTAGCCAGCCCTGTGGGCCTTGCTGCTGCAGCCAAAAAACAAAAGGTGGTGCTGCTGCTGCTGCTTCTGCTGCTTCTGCTTCTGCTTGTGTCTGGCCCCTGTTGGAGCGTCCAGGCACAGGACTTCTGCTGCTGCTGACTAAATGGCCTCCTTAATTGGATCATTTGAGTAGCCAGCACACCTGTGCAGGTAGGGCATGACATGATAGGCAGCTGCCTTGATAGCGGGTGGGTGCTGAATGTTCCTAATTGACAAAATAAGATTAATGCTTATGAAGAAATATAAAATCTCATCCCTTCCCCAATATCGCGCCACACCCCTACCCCTTAATTCCCTGGTTGAACTTGATGGACATATGTCTTTTTTCGACCGTACTAACTATGTAACTATGTAACATAACATGGGGGGGGGGGGGGGGGTCTCCTGGCTGTTCACACAGGTGTGTCATTGCTGTACATTGACCATGCATTGCTTCTGTGGTATTGCAAAGGCAAAGACAAATGCTTCCAGCCATCCATTGCACTAATGGATTGGTCATCAGCTGGCTGTCTATGTCCCGCATCAATATAGACCAAAGTACAGAGGGTTAGGCTATGCTATTGTGCACCTACCTGATGCATCAGAAGGTGCGAGGCCCTTGCTAAATTCTGTGCACAGACTTTGAGATCTATACTTTAGACTGTATCTAAACCTGCTCCAACATGGACTGACATTCTGGCCTACTTTCAGCCGATGCGACTTGTCTGTCGCTGAACAGTCGCTTTTTATGTATTCAGCACCTATGTATAATGTTGTAAAAATGCTCTAGAAGCTAAAGTCGCAGAAATGTCACACATATTTGGCCTGCAACTTTCTGTGCGACAAATTCAGACAGGAAAAATCAGTATAAATCCTTAGAAAATTATCCCCCAGTGTCTCCATCTGCTGGCGGTATTGAATAAGCATTGCTGCACTGATGGGGTATGCATTAGACGAAAAAAAAGAAGAAAAAGAAGAATAATACGCCCAGAAAAGAGGCGAAAAGGAGAAAAACGTAAAAAAACGTGAAAAGAAAGTAAGAGGAAGAGAAGGGAAAAAAAGGTGGAAATGGGTTTAAAAGTGATTTCGGCGGAGAAATATATATATATATATATATATATATATATATATATATATATATATATACGCGCACACACACACATATATATAAACGTATTCTCCGTTGAGATATTGCAGCCGCTGCTGTGTCCAGGCCCAGGAGCCTTAGCACTGTGCTGTGATGTCACTCAATACCACTGACATCACTAGGTGTAAACAACATCTCTCCTTTGCTGTGTATGTGACTATGGAGCTGTTTGGTGATGTCGTCTATTATGGCCTTCATAGAAGCAACAGGAGATTGTTGCATCCATCTAGAACCCTCAGAACTACAGTGCTATGATGTCACTCACTTCCACAGGCCTTGCAGAGTGTAAACAACAACAACCCAGCTTTGTTGTGTATGTAACCATAGGGATTTGTGATGTCACCTAGAACCTTCACAGCAGCGACAGCTTTATGAGGAGCATCAGCACTGCTCTGCTTGAGCAGAACCATCACCGCCATAGGTTGTCAAATAACCCGGATTTAACCCACACAGGTAAGTCCAATGGGGTGCAGGCATGTCCTCTATGCTTACAGCTTCCCGTGGGTGTTGGTTTGATACCGTTTGGGGACAGCCAAGGAGGCATCTGCAGGCAACAAAGGTAGGTGTGTGCTTGTGTGTGTGTTTCCTATGCAGATCCTAAGCCCAGTGTCACATGCAAGTAGGAGGAGTAAGAAGGGTTCCTGGCAAATCCGGGTTATGGATTGCATTTAAAAAGGCCCCGTGGGAGTGCAATGGGCCCCTGTCTTGCTGCTTAGCAATAATGGTATGGGTTTAGGTTCTGCTGTGTGTACTGGTGGTTGACTGCCCCCCAGCCCAGAGTGTGCATGGAAAATTGTCTGGCAGCCTCCCTGACAGCAAGCAGTGATAGTGCCCATGAAGGGGACCTTGTTGGGCCCGCCCCTTTCACGGTTATCGCTTCTCGGCCTTTTGGCTAAGATCAAGTGTAGTATCTGTTCTTATCAGTTTAATATCTGATACGTCCCCTATCTGGGGACCATATATTAAATGGATTTTTGAGAACGGGGGCCGATTTCGAAGCTTGCTTCCGTCGCCCTATGCATTGACCCGATATGGCAGTATCTTCGGGTACAGTGCACCACCCCCTTACAGGGTTAAAAAGAAAGATTCCTACTTTCATTGCTACCTGCTTGCTGGCTAGCCAGCTAGCCAGCCCTGTGGGCCTTGCTGCTGCAGCCAAAAAACAAAAGGTGGTGCTGCTGCTGCTGCTTCTGCTGCTTCTGCTTCTGCTTGTGTCTGGCCCCTGTTGGAGCGTCCAGGCACAGGACTTCTGCTGCTGCTGACTAAATGGCCTCCTTAATTGGATCATTTGAGTAGCCAGCACACCTGTGCAGGTAGGGCATGACATGATAGGCAGCTGCCTTGATAGCGGGTGGGTGCTGAATGTTCCTAATTGACAAAATAAGATTAATGCTTATGAAGAAATATAAAATCTCATCCCTTCCCCAATATCGCGCCACACCCCTACCCCTTAATTCCCTGGTTGAACTTGATGGACATATGTCTTTTTTCGACCGTACTAACTATGTAACTATGTAACATAACATGGGGGGGGGGGGGGGGGGGGTCTCCTGGCTGTTCACACAGGTGTGTCATTGCTGTACATTGACCATGCATTGCTTCTGTGGTATTGCAAAGGCAAAGACAAATGCTTCCAGCCATCCATTGCACTAATGGATTGGTCATCAGCTGGCTGTCTATGTCCCGCATCAATATAGACCAAAGTACAGAGGGTTAGGCTATGCTATTGTGCACCTACCTGATGCATCAGAAGGTGCGAGGCCCTTGCTAAATTCTGTGCACAGACTTTGAGATCTATACTTTAGACTGTATCTAAACCTGCTCCAACATGGACTGACATTCTGGCCTACTTTCAGCCGATGCGACTTGTCTGTCGCTGAACAGTCGCT
Organism: Hyla sarda; assembly: GCF_029499605.1. Classification (NCBI taxonomy): domain Eukaryota; kingdom Metazoa; phylum Chordata; class Amphibia; order Anura; family Hylidae; genus Hyla; species Hyla sarda. Next base: position 101,309 of record NW_026610702.1, read on the forward strand.
TTTTATGTATTCAGCACCTATGTATAATGTTGTAAAAATGCTCTAGAAGCTAAAGTCGCAGAAATGTCACACATATTTGGCCTGCAACTTTCTGTGCGACAAATTCAGACAGGAAAAATCAGTATAAATCCTTAGAAAATTATCCCCCAGTGTCTCCATCTGCTGGCGGTATTGAATAAGCATTGCTGCACTGATGGGGTATGCATTATACGAAAAAAAAGAAGAAAAAGAAGAATAATACGCCCAGAAAAGAGGCGAAAAGGAGAAAAACGTAAAAAAACGTGAAAAAAAAGTAAGAGGAAGAGAAGGGAAAAAAAGGTGGAAATGGGTTTAAAAGTGATTTCGGCGGAGAAATATATATATATATATATATATATATATATATATATATATATATATACGCGCACACACACACATATATATAAACGTATTCTCCGTTGAGATATTGCAGCCGCTGCTGTGTCCAGGCCCAGGAGCCTTAGCACTGTGCTGTGATGTCACTCAATACCACTGACATCACTAGGTGTAAACAACATCTCTCCTTTGCTGTGTATGTGACTATGGAGCTGTTTGGTGATGTCGTCTATTATGGCCTTCATAGAAGCAACAGGAGATTGTTGCATCCATCTAGAACCCTCAGAACTACAGTGCTATGATGTCACTCACTTCCACAGGCCTTGCAGAGTGTAAACAACAACAACCCAGCTTTGTTGTGTATGTAACCATAGGGATTTGTGATGTCACCTAGAACCTTCACAGCAGCGACAGCTTTATGAGGAGCATCAGCACTGCTCTGCCTGAGCAGAACCATCACCGCCATAGGTTGTCAAATAACCCGGATTTAACCCACACAGGTAAGTCCAATGGGGTGCAGGCATGTCCTCTATGCTTACAGCTTCCCGTGGGTGTTGGTTTGATACCGTTTGGGGACAGCCAAGGAGGCATCTGCAGGCAACAAAGGTAGGTGTGTGCTTGTGTGTGTGTTTCCTATGCAGATCCTAAGCCCAGTGTCACATGCAAGTAGGAGGAGTAAGAAGGGTTCCTGGCAAATCCGGGTTATGGATTGCATTTAAAAAGGCCCCGTGGGAGTGCAATGGGCCCCTGTCTTGCTGCTTAGCAATAATGGTATGGGTTTAGGTTCTGCTGTGTGTACTGGTGGTTGACTGCCCCCCAGCCCAGAGTGTGCATGGAAAATTGTCTGGCAGCCTCCCTGACAGCAAGCAGTGATAGTGCCCATGAAGGGGACCTTGTTGGGCCCGCCCCTTTCACGGTTATCGCTTCTCGGCCTTTTGGCTAAGATCAAGTGTAGTATCTGTTCTTATCAGTTTAATATCTGATACGTCCCCTATCTGGGGACCATATATTAAATGGATTTTTGAGAACGGGGGCCGATTTCGAAGCTTGCTTCCGTCGCCCTATGCATTGACCCGATATGGCAGTATCTTCGGGTACAGTGCACCACCCCCTTACAGGGTTAAAAAGAAAGATTCCTACTTTCATTGCTACCTGCTTGCTGGCTAGCCAGCTAGCCAGCCCTGTGGGCCTTGCTGCTGCAGCCAAAAAACAAAAGGTGGTGCTGCTGCTGCTGCTTCTGCTGCTTCTGCTTCTGCTTGTGTCTGGCCCCTGTTGGAGCGTCCAGGCACAGGACTTCTGCTGCTGCTGACTAAATGGCCTCCTTAATTGGATCATTTGAGTAGCCAGCACACCTGTGCAGGTAGGGCATGACATGATAGGCAGCTGCCTTGATAGCGGGTGGGTGCTGAATGTTCCTAATTGACAAAATAAGATTAATGCTTATGAAGAAATATAAAATCTCATCCCTTCCCCAATATCGCGCCACACCCCTACCCCTTAATTCCCTGGTTGAACTTGATGGACATATGTCTTTTTTCGACCGTACTAACTATGTAACTATGTAACATAACATGGGGGGGGGGGGGGGGTCTCCTGGCTGTTCACACAGGTGTGTCATTGCTGTACATTGACCATGCATTGCTTCTGTGGTATTGCAAAGGCAAAGACAAATGCTTCCAGCCATCCATTGCACTAATGGATTGGTCATCAGCTGGCTGTCTATGTCCCGCATCAATATAGACCAAAGTACAGAGGGTTAGGCTATGCTATTGTGCACCTACCTGATGCATCAGAAGGTGCGAGGCCCTTGCTAAATTCTGTGCACAGACTTTGAGATCTATACTTTAGACTGTATCTAAACCTGCTCCAACATGGACTGACATTCTGGCCTACTTTCAGCCGATGCGACTTGTCTGTCGCTGAACAGTCGCTTTTTATGTATTCAGCACCTATGTATAATGTTGTAAAAATGCTCTAGAAGCTAAAGTCGCAGAAATGTCACACATATTTGGCCTGCAACTTTCTGTGCGACAAATTCAGACAGGAAAAATCAGTATAAATCCTTAGAAAATTATCCCCCAGTGTCTCCATCTGCTGGCGGTATTGAATAAGCATTGCTGCACTGATGGGGTATGCATTAGACGAAAAAAAAGAAGAAAAAGAAGAATAATACGCCCAGAAAAGAGGCGAAAAGGAGAAAAACGTAAAAAAACGTGAAAAGAAAGTAAGAGGAAGAGAAGGGAAAAAAAGGTGGAAATGGGTTTAAAAGTGATTTCGGCGGAGAAATATATATATATATATATATATATATATATATATATATATATACGCGCACACACACACATATATATAAACGTATTCTCCGTTGAGATATTGCAGCCGCTGCTGTGTCCAGGCCCAGGAGCCTTAGCACTGTGCTGTGATGTCACTCAATACCACTGACATCACTAGGTGTAAACAACATCTCTCCTTTGCTGTGTATGTGACTATGGAGCTGTTTGGTGATGTCGTCTATTATGGCCTTCATAGAAGCAACAGGAGATTGTTGCATCCATCTAGAACCCTCAGAACTACAGTGCTATGATGTCACTCACTTCCACAGGCCTTGCAGAGTGTAAACAACAACAACCCAGCTTTGTTGTGTATGTAACCATAGGGATTTGTGATGTCACCTAGAACCTTCACAGCAGCGACAGCTTTATGAGGAGCATCAGCACTGCTCTGCTTGAGCAGAACCATCACCGCCATAGGTTGTCAAATAACCCGGATTTAACCCACACAGGTAAGTCCAATGGGGTGCAGGCATGTCCTCTATGCTTACAGCTTCCCGTGGGTGTTGGTTTGATACCGTTTGGGGACAGCCAAGGAGGCATCTGCAGGCAACAAAGGTAGGTGTGTGCTTGTGTGTGTGTTTCCTATGCAGATCCTAAGCCCAGTGTCACATGCAAGTAGGAGGAGTAAGAAGGGTTCCTGGCAAATCCGGGTTATGGATTGCATTTAAAAAGGCCCCGTGGGAGTGCAATGGGCCCCTGTCTTGCTGCTTAGCAATAATGGTATGGGTTTAGGTTCTGCTGTGTGTACTGGTGGTTGACTGCCCCCCAGCCCAGAGTGTGCATGGAAAATTGTCTGGCAGCCTCCCTGACAGCAAGCAGTGATAGTGCCCATGAAGGGGACCTTGTTGGGCCCGCCCCTTTCACGGTTATCGCTTCTCGGCCTTTTGGCTAAGATCAAGTGTAGTATCTGTTCTTATCAGTTTAATATCTGATACGTCCCCTATCTGGGGACCATATATTAAATGGATTTTTGAGAACGGGGGCCGATTTCGAAGCTTGCTTCCGTCGCCCTATGCATTGACCCGATATGGCAGTATCTTCGGGTACAGTGCACCACCCCCTTACAGGGTTAAAAAGAAAGATTCCTACTTTCATTGCTACCTGCTTGCTGGCTAGCCAGCTAGCCAGCCCTGTGGGCCTTGCTGCTGCAGCCAAAAAACAAAAGGTGGTGCTGCTGCTGCTGCTTCTGCTGCTTCTGCTTCTGCTTGTGTCTGGCCCCTGTTGGAGCGTCCAGGCACAGGACTTCTGCTGCTGCTGACTAAATGGCCTCCTTAATTGGATCATTTGAGTAGCCAGCACACCTGTGCAGGTAGGGCATGACATGATAGGCAGCTGCCTTGATAGCGGGTGGGTGCTGAATGTTCCTAATTGACAAAATAAGATTAATGCTTATGAAGAAATATAAAATCTCATCCCTTCCCCAATATCGCGCCACACCCCTACCCCTTAATTCCCTGGTTGAACTTGATGGACATATGTCTTTTTTCGACCGTACTAACTATGTAACTATGTAACATAACATGGGGGGGGGGGGGGGGTCTCCTGGCTGTTCACACAGGTGTGTCATTGCTGTACATTGACCATGCATTGCTTCTGTGGTATTGCAAAGGCAAAGACAAATGCTTCCAGCCATCCATTGCACTAATGGATTGGTCATCAGCTGGCTGTCTATGTCCCGCATCAATATAGACCAAAGTACAGAGGGTTAGGCTATGCTATTGTGCACCTACCTGATGCATCAGAAGGTGCGAGGCCCTTGCTAAATTCTGTGCACAGACTTTGAGATCTATACTTTAGACTGTATCTAAACCTGCTCCAACATGGACTGACATTCTGGCCTACTTTCAGCCGATGCGACTTGTCTGTCGCTGAACAGTCGCTTTTTATGTATTCAGCACCTATGTATAATGTTGTAAAAATGCTCTAGAAGCTAAAGTCGCAGAAATGTCACACATATTTGGCCTGCAACTTTCTGTGCGACAAATTCAGACAGGAAAAATCAGTATAAATCCTTAGAAAATTATCCCCCAGTGTCTCCATCTGCTGGCGGTATTGAATAAGCATTGCTGCACTGATGGGGTATGCATTAGACGAAAAAAAAGAAGAAAAAGAAGAATAATACGCCCAGAAAAGAGGCGAAAAGGAGAAAAACGTAAAAAAACGTGAAAAAAAAGTAAGAGGAAGAGAAGGGAAAAAAAGGTGGAAATGGGTTTAAAAGTGATTTCGGCGGAGAAATATATATATATATATATATATATATATATATATATATATATATATATATATACGCGCACACACACACATATATATAAACGTATTCTCCGTTGAGATATTGCAGCCGCTGCTGTGTCCAGGCCCAGGAGCCTTAGCACTGTGCTGTGATGTCACTCAATACCACTGACATCACTAGGTGTAAACAACATCTCTCCTTTGCTGTGTATGTGACTATGGAGCTGTTTGGTGATGTCGTCTATTATGGCCTTCATAGAAGCAACAGGAGATTGTTGCATCCATCTAGAACCCTCAGAACTACAGTGCTATGATGTCACTCACTTCCACAGGCCTTGCAGAGTGTAAACAACAACAACCCAGCTTTGTTGTGTATGTAACCATAGGGATTTGTGATGTCACCTAGAACCTTCACAGCAGCGACAGCTTTATGAGGAGCATCAGCACTGCTCTGCCTGAGCAGAACCATCACCGCCATAGGTTGTCAAATAACCCGGATTTAACCCACACAGGTAAGTCCAATGGGGTGCAGGCATGTCCTCTATGCTTACAGCTTCCCGTGGGTGTTGGTTTGATACCGTTTGGGGACAGCCAAGGAGGCATCTGCAGGCAACAAAGGTAGGTGTGTGCTTGTGTGTGTGTTTCCTATGCAGATCCTAAGCCCAGTGTCACATGCAAGTAGGAGGAGTAAGAAGGGTTCCTGGCAAATCCGGGTTATGGATTGCATTTAAAAAGGCCCCGTGGGAGTGCAATGGGCCCCTGTCTTGCTGCTTAGCAATAATGGTATGGGTTTAGGTTCTGCTGTGTGTACTGGTGGTTGACTGCCCCCCAGCCCAGAGTGTGCATGGAAAATTGTCTGGCAGCCTCCCTGACAGCAAGCAGTGATAGTGCCCATGAAGGGGACCTTGTTGGGCCCGCCCCTTTCACGGTTATCGCTTCTCGGCCTTTTGGCTAAGATCAAGTGTAGTATCTGTTCTTATCAGTTTAATATCTGATACGTCCCCTATCTGGGGACCATATATTAAATGGATTTTTGAGAACGGGGGCCGATTTCGAAGCTTGCTTCCGTCGCCCTATGCATTGACCCGATATGGCAGTATCTTCGGGTACAGTGCACCACCCCCTTACAGGGTTAAAAAGAAAGATTCCTACTTTCATTGCTACCTGCTTGCTGGCTAGCCAGCTAGCCAGCCCTGTGGGCCTTGCTGCTGCAGCCAAAAAACAAAAGGTGGTGCTGCTGCTGCTGCTTCTGCTGCTTCTGCTTCTGCTTGTGTCTGGCCCCTGTTGGAGCGTCCAGGCACAGGACTTCTGCTGCTGCTGACTAAATGGCCTCCTTAATTGGATCATTTGAGTAGCCAGCACACCTGTGCAGGTAGGGCATGACATGATAGGCAGCTGCCTTGATAGCGGGTGGGTGCTGAATGTTCCTAATTGACAAAATAAGATTAATGCTTATGAAGAAATATAAAATCTCATCCCTTCCCCAATATCGCGCCACACCCCTACCCCTTAATTCCCTGGTTGAACTTGATGGACATATGTCTTTTTTCGACCGTACTAACTATGTAACTATGTAACATAACATGGGGGGGGGGGGGGGGGGGTCTCCTGGCTGTTCACACAGGTGTGTCATTGCTGTACATTGACCATGCATTGCTTCTGTGGTATTGCAAAGGCAAAGACAAATGCTTCCAGCCATCCATTGCACTAATGGATTGGTCATCAGCTGGCTGTCTATGTCCCGCATCAATATAGACCAAAGTACAGAGGGTTAGGCTATGCTATTGTGCACCTACCTGATGCATCAGAAGGTGCGAGGCCCTTGCTAAATTCTGTGCACAGACTTTGAGATCTATACTTTAGACTGTATCTAAACCTGCTCCAACATGGACTGACATTCTGGCCTACTTTCAGCCGATGCGACTTGTCTGTCGCTGAACAGTCGCTTTTTATGTATTCAGCACCTATGTATAATGTTGTAAAAATGCTCTAGAAGCTAAAGTCGCAGAAATGTCACACATATTTGGCCTGCAACTTTCTGTGCGACAAATTCAGACAGGAAAAATCAGTATAAATCCTTAGAAAATTATCCCCCAGTGTCTCCATCTGCTGGCGGTATTGAATAAGCATTGCTGCACTGATGGGGTATGCATTAGACGAAAAAAAAGAAGAAAAAGAAGAATAATACGCCCAGAAAAGAGGCGAAAAGGAGAAAAACGTAAAAAAACGTGAAAAAAAAGTAAGAGGAAGAGAAGGGAAAAAAAGGTGGAAATGGGTTTAAAAGTGATTTCGGCGGAGAAATATATATATATATATATATATATATATATATATATATATATACGCGCACACACACACATATATATAAACGTATTCTCCGTTGAGATATTGCAGCCGCTGCTGTGTCCAGGCCCAGGAGCCTTAGCACTGTGCTGTGATGTCACTCAATACCACTGACATCACTAGGTGTAAACAACATCTCTCCTTTGCTGTGTATGTGACTATGGAGCTGTTTGGTGATGTCGTCTATTATGGCCTTCATAGAAGCAACAGGAGATTGTTGCATCCATCTAGAACCCTCAGAACTACAGTGCTATGATGTCACTCACTTCCACAGGCCTTGCAGAGTGTAAACAACAACAACCCAGCTTTGTTGTGTATGTAACCATAGGGATTTGTGATGTCACCTAGAACCTTCACAGCAGCGACAGCTTTATGAGGAGCATCAGCACTGCTCTGCCTGAGCAGAACCATCACCGCCATAGGTTGTCAAATAACCCGGATTTAACCCACACAGGTAAGTCCAATGGGGTGCAGGCATGTCCTCTATGCTTACAGCTTCCCGTGGGTGTTGGTTTGATACCGTTTGGGGACAGCCAAGGAGGCATCTGCAGGCAACAAAGGTAGGTGTGTGCTTGTGTGTGTGTTTCCTATGCAGATCCTAAGCCCAGTGTCACATGCAAGTAGGAGGAGTAAGAAGGGTTCCTGGCAAATCCGGGTTATGGATTGCATTTAAAAAGGCCCCGTGGGAGTGCAATGGGCCCCTGTCTTGCTGCTTAGCAATAATGGTATGGGTTTAGGTTCTGCTGTGTGTACTGGTGGTTGACTGCCCCCCAGCCCAGAGTGTGCATGGAAAATTGTCTGGCAGCCTCCCTGACAGCAAGCAGTGATAGTGCCCATGAAGGGGACCTTGTTGGGCCCGCCCCTTTCACGGTTATCGCTTCTCGGCCTTTTGGCTAAGATCAAGTGTAGTATCTGTTCTTATCAGTTTAATATCTGATACGTCCCCTATCTGGGGACCATATATTAAATGGATTTTTGAGAACGGGGGCCGATTTCGAAGCTTGCTTCCGTCGCCCTATGCATTGACCCGATATGGCAGTATCTTCGGGTACAGTGCACCACCCCCTTACAGGGTTAAAAAGAAAGATTCCTACTTTCATTGCTACCTGCTTGCTGGCTAGCCAGCTAGCCAGCCCTGTGGGCCTTGCTGCTGCAGCCAAAAAACAAAAGGTGGTGCTGCTGCTGCTGCTTCTGCTGCTTCTGCTTCTGCTTGTGTCTGGCCCCTGTTGGAGCGTCCAGGCACAGGACTTCTGCTGCTGCTGACTAAATGGCCTCCTTAATTGGATCATTTGAGTAGCCAGCACACCTGTGCAGGTAGGGCATGACATGATAGGCAGCTGCCTTGATAGCGGGTGGGTGCTGAATGTTCCTAATTGACAAAATAAGATTAATGCTTATGAAGAAATATAAAATCTCATCCCTTCCCCAATATCGCGCCACACCCCTACCCCTTAATTCCCTGGTTGAACTTGATGGACATATGTCTTTTTTCGACCGTACTAACTATGTAACTATGTAACATAACATGGGGGGGGGGGGGGGGTCTCCTGGCTGTTCACACAGGTGTGTCATTGCTGTACATTGACCATGCATTGCTTCTGTGGTATTGCAAAGGCAAAGACAAATGCTTCCAGCCATCCATTGCACTAATGGATTGGTCATCAGCTGGCTGTCTATGTCCCGCATCAATATAGACCAAAGTACAGAGGGTTAGGCTATGCTATTGTGCACCTACCTGATGCATCAGAAGGTGCGAGGCCCTTGCTAAATTCTGTGCACAGACTTTGAGATCTATACTTTAGACTGTATCTAAACCTGCTCCAACATGGACTGACATTCTGGCCTACTTTCAGCCGATGCGACTTGTCTGTCGCTGAACAGTCGCTTTTTATGTATTCAGCACCTATGTATAATGTTGTAAAAATGCTCTAGAAGCTAAAGTCGCAGAAATGTCACACATATTTGGCCTGCAACTTTCTGTGCGACAAATTCAGACAGGAAAAATCAGTATAAATCCTTAGAAAATTATCCCCCAGTGTCTCCATCTGCTGGCGGTATTGAATAAGCATTGCTGCACTGATGGGGTATGCATTAGACGAAAAAAAAGAAGAAAAAGAAGAATAATACGCCCAGAAAAGAGGCGAAAAGGAGAAAAACGTAAAAAAACGTGAAAAAAAAGTAAGAGGAAGAGAAGGGAAAAAAAGGTGGAAATGGGTTTAAAAGTGATTTCGGCGGAGAAATATATATATATATATATATATATATATATATATATATATATACGCGCACACACACACATATATATAAACGTATTCTCCGTTGAGATATTGCAGCCGCTGCTGTGTCCAGGCCCAGGAGCCTTAGCACTGTGCTGTGATGTCACTCAATACCACTGACATCACTAGGTGTAAACAACATCTCTCCTTTGCTGTGTATGTGACTATGGAGCTGTTTGGTGATGTCGTCTATTATGGCCTTCATAGAAGCAACAGGAGATTGTTGCATCCATCTAGAACCCTCAGAACTACAGTGCTATGATGTCACTCACTTCCACAGGCCTTGCAGAGTGTAAACAACAACAACCCAGCTTTGTTGTGTATGTAACCATAGGGATTTGTGATGTCACCTAGAACCTTCACAGCAGCGACAGCTTTATGAGGAGCATCAGCACTGCTCTGCCTGAGCAGAACCATCACCGCCATAGGTTGTCAAATAACCCGGATTTAACCCACACAGGTAAGTCCAATGGGGTGCAGGCATGTCCTCTATGCTTACAGCTTCCCGTGGGTGTTGGTTTGATACCGTTTGGGGACAGCCAAGGAGGCATCTGCAGGCAACAAAGGTAGGTGTGTGCTTGTGTGTGTGTTTCCTATGCAGATCCTAAGCCCAGTGTCACATGCAAGTAGGAGGAGTAAGAAGGGTTCCTGGCAAATCCGGGTTATGGATTGCATTTAAAAAGGCCCCGTGGGAGTGCAATGGGCCCCTGTCTTGCTGCTTAGCAATAATGGTATGGGTTTAGGTTCTGCTGTGTGTACTGGTGGTTGACTGCCCCCCAGCCCAGAGTGTGCATGGAAAATTGTCTGGCAGCCTCCCTGACAGCAAGCAGTGATAGTGCCCATGAAGGGGACCTTGTTGGGCCCGCCCCTTTCACGGTTATCGCTTCTCGGCCTTTTGGCTAAGATCAAGTGTAGTATCTGTTCTTATCAGTTTAATATCTGATACGTCCCCTATCTGGGGACCATATATTAAATGGATTTTTGAGAACGGGGGCCGATTTCGAAGCTTGCTTCCGTCGCCCTATGCATTGACCCGATATGGCAGTATCTTCGGGTACAGTGCACCACCCCCTTACAGGGTTAAAAAGAAAGATTCCTACTTTCATTGCTACCTGCTTGCTGGCTAGCCAGCTAGCCAGCCCTGTGGGCCTTGCTGCTGCAGCCAAAAAACAAAAGGTGGTGCTGCTGCTGCTTCTGCTGCTTCTGCTTCTGCTTGTGTCTGGCCCCTGTTGGAGCGTCCAGGCACAGGACTTCTGCTGCTGCTGACTAAATGGCCTCCTTAATTGGATCATTTGAGTAGCCAGCACACCTGTGCAGGTAGGGCATGACATGATAGGCAGCTGCCTTGATAGCGGGTGGGTGCTGAATGTTCCTAATTGACAAAATAAGATTAATGCTTATGAAGAAATATAAAATCTCATCCCTTCCCCAATATCGCGCCACACCCCTACCCCTTAATTCCCTGGTTGAACTTGATGGACATATGTCTTTTTTCGACCGTACTAACTATGTAACTATGTAACATAACATGGGGGGGGGGGGGGGTCTCCTGGCTGTTCACACAGGTGTGTCATTGCTGTACATTGACCATGCATTGCTTCTGTGGTATTGCAAAGGCAAAGACAAATGCTTCCAGCCATCCATTGCACTAATGGATTGGTCATCAGCTGGCTGTCTATGTCCCGCATCAATATAGACCAAAGTACAGAGGGTTAGGCTATGCTATTGTGCACCTACCTGATGCATCAGAAGGTGCGAGGCCCTTGCTAAATTCTGTGCACAGACTTTGAGATCTATACTTTAGACTGTATCTAAACCTGCTCCAACATGGACTGACATTCTGGCCTACTTTCAGCCGATGCGACTTGTCTGTCGCTGAACAGTCGCTTTTTATGTATTCAGCACCTATGTATAATGTTGTAAAAATGCTCTAGAAGCTAAAGTCGCAGAAATGTCACACATATTTGGCCTGCAACTTTCTGTGCGACAAATTCAGACAGGAAAAATCAGTATAAATCCTTAGAAAATTATCCCCCAGTGTCTCCATCTGCTGGCGGTATTGAATAAGCATTGCTGCACTGATGGGGTATGCATTAGACGAAAAAAAAGAAGAAAAAGAAGAAAAATACGCCCAGAAAAGAGGCGAAAAGGAGAAAAACGTAAAAAAACTTGAAAAAAAAGTAAGAGGAAGAGAAGGGAAAAAAAGGTGGAAATGGGTTTAAAAGTGATTTCGGCGGAGAAATATATATATATATATATATATATATATATATATATATATATATATACGCGCACACACACACATATATATAAACGTATTCTCCGTTGAGATATTGCAGCCGCTGCTGTGTCCAGGCCCAGGAGCCTTAGCACTGTGCTGTGATGTCACTCAATACCACTGACATCACTAGGTGTAAACAACATCTCTCCTTTGCTGTGTATGTGACTATGGAGCTGTTTGGTGATGTCGTCTATTATGGCCTTCATAGAAGCAACAGGAGATTGTTGCATCCATCTAGAACCCTCAGAACTACAGTGCTATGATGTCACTCACTTCCACAGGCCTTGCAGAGTGTAAACAACAACAACCCAGCTTTGTTGTGTATGTAACCATAGGGATTTGTGATGTCACCTAGAACCTTCACAGCAGCGACAGCTTTATGAGGAGCATCAGCACTGCTCTGCCTGAGCAGAACCATCACCGCCATAGGTTGTCAAATAACCCGGATTTAACCCACACAGGTAAGTCCAATGGGGTGCAGGCATGTCCTCTATGCTTACAGCTTCCCGTGGGTGTTGGTTTGATACCGTTTGGGGACAGCCAAGGAGGCATCTGCAGGCAACAAAGGTAGGTGTGTGCTTGTGTGTGTGTTTCCTATGCAGATCCTAAGCCCAGTGTCACATGCAAGTAGGAGGAGTAAGAAGGGTTCCTGGCAAATCCGGGTTATGGATTGCATTTAAAAAGGCCCCGTGGGAGTGCAATGGGCCCCTGTCTTGCTGCTTAGCAATAATGGTATGGGTTTAGGTTCTGCTGTGTGTACTGGTGGTTGACTGCCCCCCAGCCCAGAGTGTGCATGGAAAATTGTCTGGCAGCCTCCCTGACAGCAAGCAGTGATAGTGCCCATGAAGGGGACCTTGTTGGGCCCGCCCCTTTCACGGTTATCGCTTCTCGGCCTTTTGGCTAAGATCAAGTGTAGTATCTGTTCTTATCAGTTTAATATCTGATACGTCCCCTATCTGGGGACCATATATTAAATGGATTTTTGAGAACGGGGGCCGATTTCGAAGCTTGCTTCCGTCGCCCTATGCATTGACCCGATATGGCAGTATCTTCGGGTACAGTGCACCACCCCCTTACAGGGTTAAAAAGAAAGATTCCTACTTTCATTGCTACCTGCTTGCTGGCTAGCCAGCTAGCCAGCCCTGTGGGCCTTGCTGCTGCAGCCAAAAAACAAAAGGTGGTGCTGCTGCTGCTGCTTCTGCTGCTTCTGCTTCTGCTTGTGTCTGGCCCCTGTTGGAGCGTCCAGGCACAGGACTTCTGCTGCTGCTGACTAAATGGCCTCCTTAATTGGATCATTTGAGTAGCCAGCACACCTGTGCAGGTAGGGCATGACATGATAGGCAGCTGCCTTGATAGCGGGTGGGTGCTGAATGTTCCTAATTGACAAAATAAGATTAATGCTTATGAAGAAATATAAAATCTCATCCCTTCCCCAATATCGCGCCACACCCCTACCCCTTAATTCCCTGGTTGAACTTGATGGACATATGTCTTTTTTCGACCGTACTAACTATGTAACTATGTAACATAACATGGGGGGGGGGGGGGGGGGGGTCTCCTGGCTGTTCACACAGGTGTGTCATTGCTGTACATTGACCATGCATTGCTTCTGTGGTATTGCAAAGGCAAAGACAAATGCTTCCAGCCATCCATTGCACTAATGGATTGGTCATCAGCTGGCTGTCTATGTCCCGCATCAATATAGACCAAAGTACAGAGGGTTAGGCTATGCTATTGTGCACCTACCTGATGCATCAGAAGGTGCGAGGCCCTTGCTAAATTCTGTGCACAGACTTTGAGATCTATACTTTAGACTGTATCTAAACCTGCTCCAACATGGACTGACATTCTGGCCTACTTTCAGCCGATGCGACTTGTCTGTCGCTGAACAGTCGCTTTTTATGTATTCAGCACCTATGTATAATGTTGTAAAAATGCTCTAGAAGCTAAAGTCGCAGAAATGTCACACATATTTGGCCTGCAACTTTCTGTGCGACAAATTCAGACTGGAAAAATCAGTATAAATCCTTAGAAAATTATCCCCCAGTGTCTCCATCTGCTGGCGGTATTGAATAAGCATTGCTGCACTGATTGGGTATGCATTAGACGAAAAAAAAGAAGAAAAAGAAGAATAATACGCCCAGAAAAGAGGCGAAAAGGAGAAAAACGTAAAAAAACGTGAAAAAAAAGTAAGAGGAAGAGAAGGGAAAAAAAGGTGGAAATGGGTTTAAAAGTGATTTCGGCGGAGAAATATATATATATATATATATATATATATATATATACGCGCACACACACACATATATATAAACGTATTCTCCGTTGAGATATTGCAGCCGCTGCTGTGTCCAGGCCCAGGAGCCTTAGCACTGTGCTGTGATGTCACTCAATACCACTGACATCACTAGGTGTAAACAACATCTCTCCTTTGCTGTGTATGTGACTATGGAGCTGTTTGGTGATGTCGTCTATTATGGCCTTCATAGAAGCAACAGGAGATTGTTGCATCCATCTAGAACCCTCAGAACTACAGTGCTATGATGTCACTCACTTCCACAGGCCTTGCAGAGTGTAAACAACAACAACCCAGCTTTGTTGTGTATGTAACCATAGGGATTTGTGATGTCACCTAGAACCTTCACAGCAGCGACAGCTTTATGAGGAGCATCAGCACTGCTCTGCCTGAGCAGAACCATCACCGCCATAGGTTGTCAAATAACCCGGATTTAACCCACACAGGTAAGTCCAATGGGGTGCAGGCATGTCCTCTATGCTTACAGCTTCCCGTGGGTGTTGGTTTGATACCGTTTGGGGACAGCCAAGGAGGCATCTGCAGGCAACAAAGGTAGGTGTGTGCTTGTGTGTGTGTTTCCTATGCAGATCCTAAGCCCAGTGTCACATGCAAGTAGGAGGAGTAAGAAGGGTTCCTGGCAAATCCGGGTTATGGATTGCATTTAAAAAGGCCCCGTGGGAGTGCAATGGGCCCCTGTCTTGCTGCTTAGCAATAATGGTATGGGTTTAGGTTCTGCTGTGTGTACTGGTGGTTGACTGCCCCCCAGCCCAGAGTGTGCATGGAAAATTGTCTGGCAGCCTCCCTGACAGCAAGCAGTGATAGTGCCCATGAAGGGGACCTTGTTGGGCCCGCCCCTTTCACGGTTATCGCTTCTCGGCCTTTTGGCTAAGATCAAGTGTAGTATCTGCATTTGGTCTGGTCGGAAGGTGTCTGTGGTACCCCGCTTCTCGGCCTTGGGGGATTGTCTCTCCTTACGGAGGGACTTCACCCCCTTGCTGCTATTGGGGAGCGGGCTTAGTCCACGGACAACGGGTTGCGATCCCCCTGTCTCTGGGACCTTGTGTCTCAGAAGGCATTTTCGGTACGTTGAGCGTTACCTGTAGCTTCGGAAGCACCTAGGGTACCCCCGACCTCTGCCTTGGGTAAGGGTTCCGCTTTTATAGCGGGATTCCGAGCCCCTGCTGCTATTGGGGAAGGGGCTTAGTCCCTGGGTGTGGAAGATGCCGTTCTCCTGGGCTTTCCCCTCTGGGGAAATGTCGATGCGAAATACCATCCGCATAGAGGTGTCGGAGAGCCATCGTCAGTTGAAGAACCTCCGCTTCATTGCGGAGGTGATTCTTCTTGACTACTTCCGCCTCAATAGGGAGGACATCCTGTGTCTAAATGACCAGGAAAGCCGTGGCCTGTATACCGTCACCTTCACGGCCACGGCGTGTTGCGATAACATCTATGCAACCTTGTCTGGTGCGGACCAGAGGGACGATCGACTCGACGGTCTTTCGTTCCAGTTCCTCTATGGTGAGGAACATATACCGTTGGTGGTGGCTATGCACAGCCCTCATGTGACCACGGAGGATATAGCCACTTTTCTTCGGCGATACTGCGAAGAGGTGCGATTCGCAAACAAAATCTTGAACTCCGTGCGGTTCTGGAACGGCAAGAGGAAGTTCTGGGTCAAGCTCCGTAAGGATCCCGGTGGTATTGGGGGTCTTTGCCATCCGCCCCCAAATTTTGCCATCGGGAGAGTTCGGGGCTTCCTGTTCTATCCTCAAATGCCTATGTATTGCCGAAATTGCTTGAGGTTTGGCCACACCCAGGAGACCTGCGGCGCGGAGCGTGTGATTCGCTGCAATAGGTGTGGCCAAGAAGGTCACATAGCCTCAAGATGTAGCCATACAATAAGGTGCAACCTCTGCGGAGAGGAAAATCACGATTTTAATTCCTGTCCCCATAAAGCAAAAACTACGATGGGTGGGTCAAGGCTGGGCCCACCCAAAGAGGGGACAGGACAAAAGACGTCCTTTTTTAAGATGCCCAAACCCCAGATGGCAGGTACTGATGGGTCCAGGCCCAAGACCTCTGGTGCTCCATCGGGGGGCCCACCGGTGGTAGTGCTAGGGGGAGGCCATGGGGATTCCACGAAGCCCGGGCGGGTGATCGAGTTTACTGCCCGGGAAATTGAAAGACGTCGATCGACTTCCTACCTGGCTCAAGAGCCCGCCGAAACTTCTGAAGGGGGCTCACCTGTGGCGGGTGGCAGCCGACGGGCCTCGGTGGGGGCAAAAGTGGACCCAAAATTGCAGCATAAGCCAGGTACTGGCTTGGCCCAGGGTCGCCCTGCTCCGGACGAAGAGGCCCCGGTGAAAGCCCGCCGGAAGGGGAGCCAGGTGGCCAGGTCTGAGCCCGGTCCTGTTACTCCGCCTATACAGGACAGGGCCAAGAAGACAAGTGGCGCCAAACCAGGGTTTGCTGCCCCGCCAGCAGTGGACCCGGTGGGTAAAACTGGCCATCGTCGATCGATGGGGAAGTTGGAGCAACAGTCCTCAGCAACGCTTGCTGGGGAACAAGCGATGAAAACTTCCCAAGGTAGCGGCAAAGGTTCCGGAAAAGAGGCCTCACAGGCCCCTGTGCAGCAGTTCCAGTCGTCAAATGATGAAAGAAGACGCAGATCCATCAGCCGGGGGCCAGAGATTACATCGAGTGAGAGCAACACAGAGGATATGGACAGCAGTGTGACATTTAAAAGACAAAGAGAAGAAGAAGAGGAAGACATTCAAAGGAAAGCGGCGTGCCGTAGTTCGGACGAGAGCGAGCTCAGGGTCGGGGCATCATCGATCTCAAGCTCCGACCCTCAGAACATCAAGGAGCTGATGACCCCGCAGGCGGGGGATGACGGTACGCAGCTTATTATTGACTTTGATTCTCCAAGCACGGACTCTCCATAAACTATGCCTATCCCTGTAAAAATTGCCTCACTCAATGTGAGGTCCTTAAAGAGCCCTGATCGCAGGGCTGCTTTATTTTCTTATCTAGAGACATGTGACTTTGACCTTTGCCTGCTACAAGAATGTGGAATCCCTAGTAAAATGGACTATAAAGACTTAAAAGAAGACTGGAAGCTGGGCCCATCCATATGGTCCGGTGCAAATGACTGTCGTTCTGTGGGTGTTGGGCTGCTCTGCCGAGGCCAGTCCTTTTCTATTCATACAGTAACTGAGATTGTGCCTGGCAGAGCTCTTTTAATTCATCTATATTTTAATGGACTTTTAATTCGTGTTTTAAATGTGTATGCCCCTCCTGATAAACAGGAGCGGGCAGAACTATTTGAAATTTTACCACTGTTTTGTGTTGGGTCTTCCCCCCTGCTGGTGGGAGGTGATTTTAACTGCATACGTGATGGGGAACACCGGCAGGGTGGGGATATTAATCGTAAAGACCGCACTTCTTACCTGCTTAAAAATTTTATTGATGATTTTAATTTGAAAGATTGCTGGAAGGATCTCTTGCCGGAGGACCCAGGCGCCACATGGTCCAATGGAAGAGTGAGCTCCAGAATCGATTTTATTTTTTCCTCTAGAGCTTTTAAACCCCTGAAATGCACGCTCGAGCAGAATATCTTCTCTGATCATAAGCTCCTCTTGGTGGGCCTGGAGCTAGAGGGGGAGCAAAAAGCAAAAAGGGGCCTCTGGAGATTAAACACCACACTCCTAGAGGACCCTGAGATAAAAGAGGAGTTTGTGCGGACCTACCAATGCTGGCAATCACAAAGAAAACCCCACGAGCCTATGCTGCACTGGTGGGAGGGCACCAAATCTAAAATCAGATTTTTTTTTATCAAAGCAGGTAAGAAGAAGGCAAAAATGGAAAAACAGTGGTTTTATGTTCTTAACATGCGTTTAAATGTACTTTTTAAATTGAAAGAAGCTGGTATGGATGTAGAAAATGATATTTTAAACCTTAAAACTGAAATAAAACATGCCATAGAAAAGAAAGGGAAACAAATCATTTTTAACTCACATGTGCAGCACCTGGAGGAGGGCGAGAAATGTTCCCGTTTCTTTTTTAAAAAAGTGATGAATAGGAGGGATATCATCCAAAACCTTGAGGGTGAATCCACTCCAAAAGGCATGTTAGATGCAGTTTTTAACTTCTACCAGCTTCTTTTTAATAAGAAAGATCTTAATCCATCCTTTTTAGAACATGTTCTTAATTCCCTTGATTTTAAGCTAGATGTTTTAGACCAGGAGGTTTTATCCCGTGATCTTAACTTAGATGAACTTTTATTTGTTTTTAAAAGTTTTTCTAGTAGGAAGGCCCCTGGGGAAGATGGTTTACCCATCGAATTTTATTTAGCTTTTTGGGATATTTTAAAGGATGATATGGTTTTATTGTATAAAGAAACTTTTATTGTTAATGAACTTCCCCCTTCCTGGAGGAGGGGGATTGTATCATTACTTTTTAAAAAGGGTGAAAAGGATATGCTAAAAAATTGGCGCCCCATCACACTTTTAAATGTTGATTATAAAGTTTTAGCCAAGTTATTAGCTGTCCGTTTTAAACCTTTTATTCATAAATTAATTCACCCAAATCAGGTTTGTGGGGTACCTGGAAGGTCTATAGCTGAATCCCTAAATATTTTAAGAGATGTTTTATGGTATTTTAAGGATAGAAATCAAACTGTAGCAATTTTATCCTTAGACTTTGAAAAAGCCTTTGATAGGGTCTCCCATGAATACCTGTTTTTAGTTCTTAAAAAGATGGCAGTGCCTGAAACGATTTTAAGCCGAATCATGCTTTTATACCGATCCTGTTTTAGTCAAGTCTCTGTTAATGGCTTTTTAACCAGCGGTGTTCCTCTTTTATCAGGTGTCAAACAGGGCTGCCCCCTGTCCCCACTCCTTTTTATTTGCGCAATCGAACCACTGATGGCCCTCCTCAGAAAAGACCGGGTAGTAAGAGGCGTACCGATACCTGGTGGAGGAGGGACCCATCTAAAGGTGTTGGGGTACATGGATGATGTCACCATACTGTGCCCGGACTCTCCATCCATGAGGGGGGCATTGAGGAACACCAGCTATTTCTGCGAGGTCTCTGGTTTTAAGCTAAACACAGATAAATGTGACTGTTTTTATATTGGCTCCTGGGATTCATCCATCACCCCAGGAGTCACAATGCAACAGGATCAAATTAAAGTTTTAGGTATTGTTTTTAACCAGGTCAATGATGGGAGCCCTAACTGGGATTCAGCTATAGCTAAGATGGAGAAGAAGATTTTAATGTGGAATCTTAGAAACCTTACCATGGAGGGGAAGATTTTAATAATAAAGATGGTTTTACTCCCTATTATGCTATACATTGCCATGGTATTTCCTCCATCTATTTTATACATTAAAAAAGTAACTAGAATTGTTTTTACTTTTTTATGGGGTTCAAAAATGGAGAAATTAAAGCGTGATTTTATGTACAAAAGTAAAGATAATGGCGGGAAAGATGTTCCTAACCTTTTTACTTTCTTTTACATAAAGTATTTCTGTTTCTGTTTTAAAATTATTAAATCCGATGGCATTTTTAGCTGCTTTTTAAGGTACGCTGCGGGCATGGTTTTTAAAAGATGGTTGCGCATCCCTCTGAACGCTCCGGTGCTTCTGTGTCCCCCAAAACATTATGTGGTGTTGGAAAAGACAGTCAGGCTCCTAGGTCTCCAAGATTTGGAGCCTGACATACTGGGGGACCAGAGAAAGGTATCAAAGGTCCTCAGGCGGAGTGAGGTTACCCTGGCAGTGTCCAATTTCACACAGGCAAGATCCAAAAAGGTATGGCGGAACGTGTACGGGAAGTTTCTGGCGAATGTACACAGGGATCTTGCCTGGGCAATCGTCCACCAGTGCCTCCCTACTCGTGAGTTTCAGCACAGGCGAGGACTGGTGGCGAGAGCCAAGTGCCCGAGAGATGGCTGCGGAGTGGACGAAACGGTGCTGCACATATTTTGGAACTGCCCTTTTGCACGGGAGCTTTGGAGGAAGGTAGGCCCACTTTTGAAGTGGGCCTGCGGCCTAAAAGATTTTAATCACGAATGTGTCTTTTACGGTCTTTTTAACTGCCCCAATTTTAAACAGCAGATGATCTGCTGGATGATTATTAATTGTTTTAAAAATGCCATCTGGAAAGTTAGGAACATCTTACTTTTTAAACATGATTTTATTGATGTTAAAAACTGTATAAAGCTGGCCCTGAGTGAGATGTACATCTATTACCTAAGAGACAAGAAACAGTTGGGGGCCAGCGAGGCAGCATCCATGTGGTGTCTGCCTCTATGGAACGAAATAACAGTATAATCAGTTTTTATGACATTTGTATAATGTTTTATCCTGCCATTTTTATTTTTTCTCCTTTTATTACTGGTTTTATTATTTGTATTTTAAAACTTTTGTGAACCTTTTATTATTTTGCATTTTAAATTTTGTATGGTTTCTTATTTATTCAATAAAATTTTGTTGAAACCTTATCTGTTCTTATCAGTTTAATATCTGATACGTCCCCTATCTGGGGACCATATATTAAATGGATTTTTGAGAACGGGGGCCGATTTCGAAGCTTGCTTCCGTCGCCCTATGCATTGACCCGATATGGCAGTATCTTCGGGTACAGTGCACCACCCCCTTACAGGGTTAAAAAGAAAGATTCCTACTTTCATTGCTACCTGCTTGCTGGCTAGCCAGCTAGCCAGCCCTGTGGGCCTTGCTGCTGCAGCCAAAAAACAAAAGGTGGTGCTGCTGCTGCTGCTTCTGCTGCTTCTGCTTCTGCTTGTGTCTGGCCCCTGTTGGATCGTCCAGGCACAGGACTTCTGCTGCTGCTGACTAAATGGCCTCCTTAATTGGATCATTTGAGTAGCCAGCACACCTGTGCAGGTAGGGCATGACATGATAGGCAGCTGCCTTGATAGCGGGTGGGTGCTGAATGTTCCTAATTGACAAAATAAGATTAATGCTTATGAAGAAATATAAAATCTCATCCCTTCCCCAATATCGCGCCACACCCCTACCCCTTAATTCCCTGGTTGAACTTGATGGACATATGTCTTTTTTCGACCGTACTAACTATGTAACTATGTAACATAACATGGGGGGGGGGGGGGGGGGGCTCCTGGCTGTTCACACAGGTGTGTCATTGCTGTACATTGACCATGCATTGCTTCTGTGGTATTGCAAAGGCAAAGACAAATGCTTCCAGCCATCCATTGCACTAATGGATTGGTCATCAGCTGGCTGTCTATGTCCCGCATCAATATAGACCAAAGTACAGAGGGTTAGGCTATGCTATTGTGCACCTACCTGATGCATCAGAAGGTGCGAGGCCCTTGCTAAATTCTGTGCACAGACTTTGAGATCTATACTTTAGACTGTATCTAAACCTGCTCCAACATGGACTGACATTCTGGCCTACTTTCAGCCGATGCGACTTGTCTGTCGCTGAACAGTCGCTTTTTATGTATTCAGCACCTATGTATAATGTTGTAAAAATGCTCTAGAAGCTAAAGTCGCAGAAATGTCACACATATTTGGCCTGCAACTTTCTGTGCGACAAATTCAGACAGGAAAAATCAGTATAAATCCTTAGAAAATTATCCCCCAGTGTCTCCATCTGCTGGCGGTATTGAATAAGCATTGCTGCACTGATGGGGTATGCATTAGACGAAAAAAAAGAAGAAAAAGAAGAATAATACGCCCAGAAAAGAGGCGAAAAGGAGAAAAACGTAAAAAAACGTGAAAAAAAAGTAAGAGGAAGAGAAGGGAAAAAAAGGTGGAAATGGGTTTAAAAGTGATTTCGGCGGAGAAATATATATATATATATATATATATATATATATATATATATATATATATACGCGCACACACACACATATATATAAACGTATTCTCCGTTGAGATATTGCAGCCGCTGCTGTGTCCAGGCCCAGGAGCCTTAGCACTGTGCTGTGATGTCACTCAATACCACTGACATCACTAGGTGTAAACAACATCTCTCCTTTGCTGTGTATGTGACTATGGAGCTGTTTGGTGATGTCGTCTATTATGGCCTTCATAGAAGCAACAGGAGATTGTTGCATCCATCTAGAACCCTCAGAACTACAGTGCTATGATGTCACTCACTTCCACAGGCCTTGCAGAGTGTAAACAACAACAACCCAGCTTTGTTGTGTATGTAACCATAGGGATTTGTGATGTCACCTAGAACCTTCACAGCAGCGACAGCTTTATGAGGAGCATCAGCACTGCTCTGCCTGAGCAGAACCATCACCGCCATAGGTTGTCAAATAACCCGGATTTAACCCACACAGGTAAGTCCAATGGGGTGCAGGCATGTCCTCTATGCTTACAGCTTCCCGTGGGTGTTGGTTTGATACCGTTTGGGGACAGCCAAGGAGGCATCTGCAGGCAACAAAGGTAGGTGTGTGCTTGTGTGTGTGTTTCCTATGCAGATCCTAAGCCCAGTGTCACATGCAAGTAGGAGGAGTAAGAAGGGTTCCTGGCAAATCCGGGTTATGGATTGCATTTAAAAAGGCCCCGTGGGAGTGCAATGGGCCCCTGTCTTGCTGCTTAGCAATAATGGTATGGGTTTAGGTTCTGCTGTGTGTACTGGTGGTTGACTGCCCCCCAGCCCAGAGTGTGCATGGAAAATTGTCTGGCAGCCTCCCTGACAGCAAGCAGTGATAGTGCCCATGAAGGGGACCTTGTTGGGCCCGCCCCTTTCACGGTTATCGCTTCTCGGCCTTTTGGCTAAGATCAAGTGTAGTATCTGTTCTTATCAGTTTAATATCTGATACGTCCCCTATCTGGGGACCATATATTAAATGGATTTTTGAGAACGGGGGCCGATTTCGAAGCTTGCTTCCGTCGCCCTATGCATTGACCCGATATGGCAGTATCTTCGGGTACAGTGCACCACCCCCTTACAGGGTTAAAAAGAAAGATTCCTACTTTCATTGCTACCTGCTTGCTGGCTAGCCAGCTAGCCAGCCCTGTGGGCCTTGCTGCTGCAGCCAAAAAACAAAAGGTGGTGCTGCTGCTGCTGCTTCTGCTGCTTCTGCTTCTGCTTGTGTCTGGCCCCTGTTGGAGCGTCCAGGCACAGGACTTCTGCTGCTGCTGACTAAATGGCCTCCTTAATTGGATCATTTGAGTAGCCAGCACACCTGTGCAGGTAGGGCATGACATGATAGGCAGCTGCCTTGATAGCGGGTGGGTGCTGAATGTTCCTAATTGACAAAATAAGATTAATGCTTATGAAGAAATATAAAATCTCATCCCTTCCCCAATATCGCGCCACACCCCTACCCCTTAATTCCCTGGTTGAACTTGATGGACATATGTCTTTTTTCGACCGTACTAACTATGTAACTATGTAACATAACATGGGGGGGGGGGGGGGGGTCTCCTGGCTGTTCACACAGGTGTGTCATTGCTGTACATTGACCATGCATTGCTTCTGTGGTATTGCAAAGGCAAAGACAAATGCTTCCAGCCATCCATTGCACTAATGGATTGGTCATCAGCTGGCTGTCTATGTCCCGCATCAATATAGACCAAAGTACAGAGGGTTAGGCTATGCTATTGTGCACCTACCTGATGCATCAGAAGGTGCGAGGCCCTTGCTAAATTCTGTGCACAGACTTTGAGATCTATACTTTAGACTGTATCTAAACCTGCTCCAACATGGACTGACATTCTGGCCTACTTTCAGCCGATGCGACTTGTCTGTCGCTGAACAGTCGCTTTTTATGTATTCAGCACCTATGTATAATGTTGTAAAAATGCTCTAGAAGCTAAAGTCGCAGAAATGTCACACATATTTGGCCTGCAACTTTCTGTGCGACAAATTCAGACAGGAAAAATCAGTATAAATCCTTAGAAAATTATCCCCCAGTGTCTCCATCTGCTGGCGGTATTGAATAAGCATTGCTGCACTGATGGGGTATGCATTAGACGAAAAAAAAGAAGAAAAAGAAGAATAATACGCCCAGAAAAGAGGCGAAAAGGAGAAAAACGTAAAAAAACGTGAAAAAAAAGTAAGAGGAAGAGAAGGGAAAAAAAGGTGGAAATGGGTTTAAAAGTGATTTCGGCGGAGAAATATATATATATATATATATATATATATATATATATATATATATACGCGCACACACACACATATATATAAACGTATTCTCCGTTGAGATATTGCAGCCGCTGCTGTGTCCAGGCCCAGGAGCCTTAGCACTGTGCTGTGATGTCACTCAATACCACTGACATCACTAGGTGTAAACAACATCTCTCCTTTGCTGTGTATGTGACTATGGAGCTGTTTGGTGATGTCGTCTATTATGGCCTTCATAGAAGCAACAGGAGATTGTTGCATCCATCTAGAACCCTCAGAACTACAGTGCTATGATGTCACTCACTTCCACAGGCCTTGCAGAGTGTAAACAACAACAACCCAGCTTTGTTGTGTATGTAACCATAGGGATTTGTGATGTCACCTAGAACCTTCACAGCAGCGACAGCTTTATGAGGAGCATCAGCACTGCTCTGCCTGAGCAGAACCATCACCGCCATAGGTTGTCAAATAACCCGGATTTAACCCACACAGGTAAGTCCAATGGGGTGCAGGCATGTCCTCTATGCTTACAGCTTCCCGTGGGTGTTGGTTTGATACCGTTTGGGGACAGCCAAGGAGGCATCTGCAGGCAACAAAGGTAGGTGTGTGCTTGTGTGTGTGTTTCCTATGCAGATCCTAAGCCCAGTGTCACATGCAAGTAGGAGGAGTAAGAAGGGTTCCTGGCAAATCCGGGTTATGGATTGCATTTAAAAAGGCCCCGTGGGAGTGCAATGGGCCCCTGTCTTGCTGCTTAGCAATAATGGTATGGGTTTAGGTTCTGCTGTGTGTACTGGTGGTTGACTGCCCCCCAGCCCAGAGTGTGCATGGAAAATTGTCTGGCAGCCTCCCTGACAGCAAGCAGTGATAGTGCCCATGAAGGGGACCTTGTTGGGCCCGCCCCTTTCACGGTTATCGCTTCTCGGCCTTTTGGCTAAGATCAAGTGTAGTATCTGTTCTTATCAGTTTAATATCTGATACGTCCCCTATCTGGGGACCATATATTAAATGGATTTTTGAGAACGGGGGCCGATTTCGAAGCTTGCTTCCGTCGCCCTATGCATTGACCCGATATGGCAGTATCTTCGGGTACAGTGCACCACCCCCTTACAGGGTTAAAAAGAAAGATTCCTACTTTCATTGCTACCTGCTTGCTGGCTAGCCAGCTAGCCAGCCCTGTGGGCCTTGCTGCTGCAGCCAAAAAACAAAAGGTGGTGCTGCTGCTGCTGCTTCTGCTGCTTCTGCTTCTGCTTGTGTCTGGCCCCTGTTGGAGCGTCCAGGCACAGGACTTCTGCTGCTGCTGACTAAATGGCCTCCTTAATTGGATCATTTGAGTAGCCAGCACACCTGTGCAGGTAGGGCATGACATGATAGGCAGCTGCCTTGATAGCGGGTGGGTGCTGAATGTTCCTAATTGACAAAATAAGATTAATGCTTATGAAGAAATATAAAATCTCATCCCTTCCCCAATATCGCGCCACACCCCTACCCCTTAATTCCCTGGTTGAACTTGATGGACATATGTCTTTTTTCGACCGTACTAACTATGTAACTATGTAACATAACATGGGGGGGGGGGGGGGGGGTCTCCTGGCTGTTCACACAGGTGTGTCATTGCTGTACATTGACCATGCATTGCTTCTGTGGTATTGCAAAGGCAAAGACAAATGCTTCCAGCCATCCATTGCACTAATGGATTGGTCATCAGCTGGCTGTCTATGTCCCGCATCAATATAGACCAAAGTACAGGGGTTAGGCTATGCTATTGTGCACCTACCTGATGCATCAGAAGGTGCGAGGCCCTTGCTAAATTCTGTGCACAGACTTTGAGATCTATACTTTAGACTGTATCTAAACCTGCTCCAACATGGACTGACATTCTGGCCTACTTTCAGCCGATGCGACTTGTCTGTCGCTGAACAGTCGCTTTTTATGTATTCAGCACCTATGTATAATGTTGTAAAAATGCTCTAGAAGCTAAAGTCGCAGAAATGTCACACATATTTGGCCTGCAACTTTCTGTGCGACAAATTCAGACAGGAAAAATCAGTATAAATCCTTAGAAAATTATCCCCCAGTGTCTCCATCTGCTGGCGGTATTGAATAAGCATTGCTGCACTGATGGGGTATGCATTAGACGAAAAAAAAGAAGAAAAAGAAGAATAATACGCCCAGAAAAGAGGCGAAAAGGAGAAAAACGTAAAAAAACGTGAAAAAAAAGTAAGAGGAAGAGAAGGGAAAAAAAGGTGGAAATGGGTTTAAAAGTGATTTCGGCGGAGAATATATATATATATATATATATATATATATATATATGTATATATATATATATATACGCGCACACACACACATATATATAAACGTATTCTCCGTTGAGATATTGCAGCCGCTGCTGTGTCCAGGCCCAGGAGCCTTAGCACTGTGCTGTGATGTCACTCAATACCACTGACATCACTAGGTGTAAACAACATCTCTCCTTTGCTGTGTATGTGACTATGGAGCTGTTTGGTGATGTCGTCTATTATGGCCTTCATAGAAGCAACAGGAGATTGTTGCATCCATCTAGAACCCTCAGAACTACAGTGCTATGATGTCACTCACTTCCACAGGCCTTGCAGAGTGTAAACAACAACAACCCAGCTTTGTTGTGTATGTAACCATAGGGATTTGTGATGTCACCTAGAACCTTCACAGCAGCGACAGCTTTATGAGGAGCATCAGCACTGCTCTGCCTGAGCAGAACCATCACCGCCATAGGTTGTCAAATAACCCGGATTTAACCCACACAGGTAAGTCCAATGGGGTGCAGGCATGTCCTCTATGCTTACAGCTTCCCGTGGGTGTTGGTTTGATACCGTTTGGGGACAGCCAAGGAGGCATCTGCAGGCAACAAAGGTAGGTGTGTGCTTGTGTGTGTGTTTCCTATGCAGATCCTAAGCCCAGTGTCACATGCAAGTAGGAGGAGTAAGAAGGGTTCCTGGCAAATCCGGGTTATGGATTGCATTTAAAAAGGCCCCGTGGGAGTGCAATGGGCCCCTGTCTTGCTGCTTAGCAATAATGGTATGGGTTTAGGTTCTGCTGTGTGTACTGGTGGTTGACTGCCCCCCAGCCCAGAGTGTGCATGGAAAATTGTCTGGCAGCCTCCCTGACAGCAAGCAGTGATAGTGCCCATGAAGGGGACCTTGTTGGGCCCGCCCCTTTCACGGTTATCGCTTCTCGGCCTTTTGGCTAAGATCAAGTGTAGTATCTGTTCTTATCAGTTTAATATCTGATACGTCCCCTATCTGGGGACCATATATTAAATGGATTTTTGAGAACGGGGGCCGATTTCGAAGCTTGCTTCCGTCGCCCTATGCATTGACCCGATATGGCAGTATCTTCGGGTACAGTGCACCACCCCCTTACAGGGTTAAAAAGAAAGATTCCTACTTTCATTGCTACCTGCTTGCTGGCTAGCCAGCTAGCCAGCCCTGTGGGCCTTGCTGCTGCAGCCAAAAAACAAAAGGTGGTGCTGCTGCTGCTGCTTCTGCTGCTTCTGCTTCTGCTTGTGTCTGGCCCCTGTTGGAGCGTCCAGGCACAGGACTTCTGCTGCTGCTGACTAAATGGCCTCCTTAATTGGATCATTTGAGTAGCCAGCACACCTGTGCAGGTAGGGCATGACATGATAGGCAGCTGCCTTGATAGCGGGTGGGTGCTGAATGTTCCTAATTGACAAAATAAGATTAATGCTTATGAAGAAATATAAAATCTCATCCCTTCCCCAATATCGCGCCACACCCCTACCCCTTAATTCCCTGGTTGAACTTGATGGACATATGTCTTTTTTCGACCGTACTAACTATGTAACTATGTAACATAACATGGGGGGGGGGGGGGGTCTCCTGGCTGTTCACACAGGTGTGTCATTGCTGTACATTGACCATGCATTGCTTCTGTGGTATTGCAAAGGCAAAGACAAATGCTTCCAGCCATCCATTGCACTAATGGATTGGTCATCAGCTGGCTGTCTATGTCCCGCATCAATATAGACCAAAGTACAGAGGGTTAGGCTATGCTATTGTGCACCTACCTGATGCATCAGAAGGTGCGAGGCCCTTGCTAAATTCTGTGCACAGACTTTGAGATCTATACTTTAGACTGTATCTAAACCTGCTCCAACATGGACTGACATTCTGGCCTACTTTCAGCCGATGCGACTTGTCTGTCGCTGAACAGTCGCTTTTTATGTATTCAGCACCTATGTATAATGTTGTAAAAATGCTCTAGAAGCTAAAGTCGCAGAAATGTCACACATATTTGGCCTGCAACTTTCTGTGCGACAAATTCAGACAGGAAAAATCAGTATAAATCCTTAGAAAATTATCCCCCAGTGTCTCCATCTGCTGGCGGTATTGAATAAGCATTGCTGCACTGATGGGGTATGCATTAGACGAAAAAAAAGAAGAAAAAGAAGAATAATACGCCCAGAAAAGAGGCGAAAAGGAGAAAAACGTAAAAAAACGTGAAAAAAAAGTAAGAGGAAGAGAAGGGAAAAAAAGGTGGAAATGGGTTTAAAAGTGATTTCGGCGGAGATATATATATATATATATATATATATATATATATATATATATATATACGCGCACACACACACATATATATAAACGTATTCTCCGTTGAGATATTGCAGCCGCTGCTGTGTCCAGGCCCAGGAGCCTTAGCACTGTGCTGTGATGTCACTCAATACCACTGACATCACTAGGTGTAAACAACATCTCTCCTTTGCTGTGTATGTGACTATGGAGCTGTTTGGTGATGTCGTCTATTATGGCCTTCATAGAAGCAACAGGAGATTGTTGCATCCATCTAGAACCCTCAGAACTACAGTGCTATGATGTCACTCACTTCCACAGGCCTTGCAGAGTGTAAACAACAACAACCCAGCTTTGTTGTGTATGTAACCATAGGGATTTGTGATGTCACCTAGAACCTTCACAGCAGCGACAGCTTTATGAGGAGCATCAGCACTGCTCTGCCTGAGCAGAACCATCACCGCCATAGGTTGTCAAATAACCCGGATTTAACCCACACAGGTAAGTCCAATGGGGTGCAGGCATGTCCTCTATGCTTACAGCTTCCCGTGGGTGTTGGTTTGATACCGTTTGGGGACAGCCAAGGAGGCATCTGCAGGCAACAAAGGTAGGTGTGTGCTTGTGTGTGTGTTTCCTATGCAGATCCTAAGCCCAGTGTCACATGCAAGTAGGAGGAGTAAGAAGGGTTCCTGGCAAATCCGGGTTATGGATTGCATTTAAAAAGGCCCCGTGGGAGTGCAATGGGCCCCTGTCTTGCTGCTTAGCAATAATGGTATGGGTTTAGGTTCTGCTGTGTGTACTGGTGGTTGACTGCCCCCCAGCCCAGAGTGTGCATGGAAAATTGTCTGGCAGCCTCCCTGACAGCAAGCAGTGATAGTGCCCATGAAGGGGACCTTGTTGGGCCCGCCCCTTTCACGGTTATCGCTTCTCGGCCTTTTGGCTAAGATCAAGTGTAGTATCTGTTCTTATCAGTTTAATATCTGATACGTCCCCTATCTGGGGACCATATATTAAATGGATTTTTGAGAACGGGGGCCGATTTCGAAGCTTGCTTCCGTCGCCCTATGCATTGACCCGATATGGCAGTATCTTCGGGTACAGTGCACCACCCCCTTACAGGGTTAAAAAGAAAGATTCCTACTTTCATTGCTACCTGCTTGCTGGCTAGCCAGCTAGCCAGCCCTGTGGGCCTTGCTGCTGCAGCCAAAAAACAAAAGGTGGTGCTGCTGCTGCTGCTTCTGCTGCTTCTGCTTCTGCTTGTGTCTGGCCCCTGTTGGAGCGTCCAGGCACAGGACTTCTGCTGCTGCTGACTAAATGGCCTCCTTAATTGGATCATTTGAGTAGCCAGCACACCTGTGCAGGTAGGGCATGACATGATAGGCAGCTGCCTTGATAGCGGGTGGGTGCTGAATGTTCCTAATTGACAAAATAAGATTAATGCTTATGAAGAAATATAAAATCTCATCCCTTCCCCAATATCGCGCCACACCCCTACCCCTTAATTCCCTGGTTGAACTTGATGGACATATGTCTTTTTTCGACCGTACTAACTATGTAACTATGTAACATAACATGGGGGGGGGGGGGGGTCTCCTGGCTGTTCACACAGGTGTGTCATTGCTGTACATTGACCATGCATTGCTTCTGTGGTATTGCAAAGGCAAAGACAAATGCTTCCAGCCATCCATTGCACTAATGGATTGGTCATCAGCTGGCTGTCTATGTCCCGCATCAATATAGACCAAAGTACAGAGGGTTAGGCTATGCTATTGTGCACCTACCTGATGCATCAGAAGGTGCGAGGCCCTTGCTAAATTCTGTGCACAGACTTTGAGATCTATACTTTAGACTGTATCTAAACCTGCTCCAACATGGACTGACATTCTGGCCTACTTTCAGCCGATGCGACTTGTCTGTCGCTGAACAGTCGCTTTTTATGTATTCAGCACCTATGTATAATGTTGTAAAAATGCTCTAGAAGCTAAAGTCGCAGAAATGTCACACATATTTGGCCTGCAACTTTCTGTGCGACAAATTCAGACAGGAAAAATCAGTATAAATCCTTAGAAAATTATCCCCCAGTGTCTCCATCTGCTGGCGGTATTGAATAAGCATTGCTGCACTGATGGGGTATGCATTAGACGAAAAAAAAGAAGAAAAAGAAGAATAATACGCCCAGAAAAGAGGCGAAAAGGAGAAAAACGTAAAAAAACGTGAAAAAAAAGTAAGAGGAAGAGAAGGGAAAAAAAGGTGGAAATGGGTTTAAAAGTGATTTCGGCGGAGAATATATATATATATATATATATATATATATATATATATATATATACGCGCACACACACACATATATATAAACGTATTCTCCGTTGAGATATTGCAGCCGCTGCTGTGTCCAGGCCCAGGAGCCTTAGCACTGTGCTGTGATGTCACTCAATACCACTGACATCACTAGGTGTAAACAACATCTCTCCTTTGCTGTGTATGTGACTATGGAGCTGTTTGGTGATGTCGTCTATTATGGCCTTCATAGAAGCAACAGGAGATTGTTGCATCCATCTAGAACCCTCAGAACTACAGTGCTATGATGTCACTCACTTCCACAGGCCTTGCAGAGTGTAAACAACAACAACCCAGCTTTGTTGTGTATGTAACCATAGGGATTTGTGATGTCACCTAGAACCTTCACAGCAGCGACAGCTTTATGAGGAGCATCAGCACTGCTCTGCCTGAGCAGAACCATCACCGCCATAGGTTGTCAAATAACCCGGATTTAACCCACACAGGTAAGTCCAATGGGGTGCAGGCATGTCCTCTATGCTTACAGCTTCCCGTGGGTGTTGGTTTGATACCGTTTGGGGACAGCCAAGGAGGCATCTGCAGGCAACAAAGGTAGGTGTGTGCTTGTGTGTGTGTTTCCTATGCAGATCCTAAGCCCAGTGTCACATGCAAGTAGGAGGAGTAAGAAGGGTTCCTGGCAAATCCGGGTTATGGATTGCATTTAAAAAGGCCCCGTGGGAGTGCAATGGGCCCCTGTCTTGCTGCTTAGCAATAATGGTATGGGTTTAGGTTCTGCTGTGTGTACTGGTGGTTGACTGCCCCCCAGCCCAGAGTGTGCATGGAAAATTGTCTGGCAGCCTCCCTGACAGCAAGCAGTGATAGTGCCCATGAAGGGGACCTTGTTGGGCCCGCCCCTTTCACGGTTATCGCTTCTCGGCCTTTTGGCTAAGATCAAGTGTAGTATCTGTTCTTATCAGTTTAATATCTGATACGTCCCCTATCTGGGGACCATATATTAAATGGATTTTTGAGAACGGGGGCCGATTTCGAAGCTTGCTTCCGTCGCCCTATGCATTGACCCGATATGGCAGTATCTTCGGGTACAGTGCACCACCCCCTTACAGGGTTAAAAAGAAAGATTCCTACTTTCATTGCTACCTGCTTGCTGGCTAGCCAGCTAGCCAGCCCTGTGGGCCTTGCTGCTGCAGCCAAAAAACAAAAGGTGGTGCTGCTGCTGCTGCTTCTGCTGCTTCTGCTTCCTGGCCCCTGTTGGAGCGTCCAGGCACAGGACTTCTGCTGCTGCTGACTAAATGGCCTCCTTAATTGGATCATTTGAGTAGCCAGCACACCTGTGCAGGTAGGGCATGACATGATAGGCAGCTGCCTTGATAGCGGGTGGGTGCTGAATGTTCCTAATTGACAAAATAAGATTAATGCTTATGAAGAAATATAAAATCTCATCCCTTCCCCAATATCGCGCCACACCCCTACCCCTTAATTCCCTGGTTGAACTTGATGGACATATGTCTTTTTTCGACCGTACTAACTATGTAACTATGTAACATAACATGGGGGGGGGGGGGGGTCTCCTGGCTGTTCACACAGGTGTGTCATTGCTGTACATTGACCATGCATTGCTTCTGTGGTATTGCAAAGGCAAAGACAAATGCTTCCAGCCATCCATTGCACTAATGGATTGGTCATCAGCTGGCTGTCTATGTCCCGCATCAATATAGACCAAAGTACAGAGGGTTAGGCTATGCTATTGTGCACCTACCTGATGCATCAGAAGGTGCGAGGCCCTTGCTAAATTCTGTGCACAGACTTTGAGATCTATACTTTAGACTGTATCTAAACCTGCTCCAACATGGACTGACATTCTGGCCTACTTTCAGCCGATGCGACTTGTCTGTCGCTGAACAGTCGCTTTTTATGTATTCAGCACCTATGTATAATGTTGTAAAAATGCTCTAGAAGCTAAAGTCGCAGAAATGTCACACATATTTGGCCTGCAACTTTCTGTGCGACAAATTCAGACAGGAAAAATCAGTATAAATCCTTAGAAAATTATCCCCCAGTGTCTCCATCTGCTGGCGGTATTGAATAAGCATTGCTGCACTGATGGGGTATGCATTAGACGAAAAAAAAGAAGAAAAAGAAGAATAATACGCCCAGAAAAGAGGCGAAAAGGAGAAAAACGTAAAAAAACGTGAAAAAAAAGTAAGAGGAAGAGAAGGGAAAAAAAGGTGGAAATGGGTTTAAAAGTGATTTCGGCGGAGAAATATATATATATATATATATATATATATATATATATATATATATACGCGCACACACACACATATATATAAACGTATTCTCCGTTGAGATATTGCAGCCGCTGCTGTGTCCAGGCCCAGGAGCCTTAGCACTGTGCTGTGATGTCACTCAATACCACTGACATCACTAGGTGTAAACAACATCTCTCCTTTGCTGTGTATGTGACTATGGAGCTGTTTGGTGATGTCGTCTATTATGGCCTTCATAGAAGCAACAGGAGATTGTTGCATCCATCTAGAACCCTCAGAACTACAGTGCTATGATGTCACTCACTTCCACAGGCCTTGCAGAGTGTAAACAACAACAACCCAGCTTTGTTGTGTATGTAACCATAGGGATTTGTGATGTCACCTAGAACCTTCACAGCAGCGACAGCTTTATGAGGAGCATCAGCACTGCTCTGCCTGAGCAGAACCATCACCGCCATAGGTTGTCAAATAACCCGGATTTAACCCACACAGGTAAGTCCAATGGGGTGCAGGCATGTCCTCTATGCTTACAGCTTCCCGTGGGTGTTGGTTTGATACCGTTTGGGGACAGCCAAGGAGGCATCTGCAGGCAACAAAGGTAGGTGTGTGCTTGTGTGTGTGTTTCCTATGCAGATCCTAAGCCCAGTGTCACATGCAAGTAGGAGGAGTAAGAAGGGTTCCTGGCAAATCCGGGTTATGGATTGCATTTAAAAAGGCCCCGTGGGAGTGCAATGGGCCCCTGTCTTGCTGCTTAGCAATAATGGTATGGGTTTAGGTTCTGCTGTGTGTACTGGTGGTTGACTGCCCCCCAGCCCAGAGTGTGCATGGAAAATTGTCTGGCAGCCTCCCTGACAGCAAGCAGTGATAGTGCCCATGAAGGGGACCTTGTTGGGCCCGCCCCTTTCACGGTTATCGCTTCTCGGCCTTTTGGCTAAGATCAAGTGTAGTATCTGTTCTTATCAGTTTAATATCTGATACGTCCCCTATCTGGGGACCATATATTAAATGGATTTTTGAGAACGGGGGCCGATTTCGAAGCTTGCTTCCGTCGCCCTATGCATTGACCCGATATGGCAGTATCTTCGGGTACAGTGCACCACCCTTACAGGGTTAAAAAGAAAGATTCCTACTTTCATTGCTACCTGCTTGCTGGCTAGCCAGCTAGCCAGCCCTGTGGGCCTTGCTGCTGCAGCCAAAAAACAAAAGGTGGTGCTGCTGCTGCTGCTTCTGCTGCTTCTGCTTCTGCTTGTGTCTGGCCCCTGTTGGAGCGTCCAGGCACAGGACTTCTGCTGCTGCTGACTAAATGGCCTCCTTAATTGGATCATTTGAGTAGCCAGCACACCTGTGCAGGTAGGGCATGACATGATAGGCAGCTGCCTTGATAGCGGGTGGGTGCTGAATGTTCCTAATTGACAAAATAAGATTAATGCTTATGAAGAAATATAAAATCTCATCCCTTCCCCAATATCGCGCCACACCCCTACCCCTTAATTCCCTGGTTGAACTTGATGGACATATGTCTTTTTTCGACCGTACTAACTATGTAACTATGTAACATAACATGGGGGGGGGGGTCTCCTTGCTGTTCACACAGGTGTGTCATTGCTGTACATTGACCATGCATTGCTTCTGTGGTATTGCAAAGGCAAAGACAAATGCTTCCAGCCATCCATTGCACTAATGGATTGGTCATCAGCTGGCTGTCTATGTCCCGCATCAATATAGACCAAAGTACAGAGGGTTAGGCTATGCTATTGTGCACCTACCTGATGCATCAGAAGGTGCGAGGCCCTTGCTAAATTCTGTGCACAGACTTTGAGATCTATACTTTAGACTGTATCTAAACCTGCTCCAACATGGACTGACATTCTGGCCTACTTTCAGCCGATGCGACTTGTCTGTCGCTGAACAGTCGCTTTTTATGTATTCAGCACCTATGTATAATGTTGTAAAAATGCTCTAGAAGCTAAAGTCGCAGAAATGTCACACATATTTGGCCTGCAACTTTCTGTGCGACAAATTCAGACAGGAAAAATCAGTATAAATCCTCAGAAAATTATCCCCCAGTGTCTCCATCTGCTGGCGGTATTGAATAAGCATTGCTGCACTGATGGGGTATGCATTAGACGAAAAAAAAGAAGAAAAAGAAGAATAATACGCCCAGAAAAGAGGCGAAAAGGAGAAAAACGTAAAAAAACGTGAAAAAAAAGTAAGAGGAAGAGAAGGGAAAAAAAGGTGGAAATGGGTTTAAAAGTGATTTCGGCGGAGAAATATATATATATATATATATATATATATATATATATATATATATACGCGCACACACACACATATATATAAACGTATTCTCCGTTGAGATATTGCAGCCGCTGCTGTGTCCAGGCCCAGGAGCCTTAGCACTGTGCTGTGATGTCACTCAATACCACTGACATCACTAGGTGTAAACAACATCTCTCCTTTGCTGTGTATGTGACTATGGAGCTGTTTGGTGATGTCGTCTATTATGGCCTTCATAGAAGCAACAGGAGATTGTTGCATCCATCTAGAACCCTCAGAACTACAGTGCTATGATGTCACTCACTTCCACAGGCCTTGCAGAGTGTAAACAACAACAACCCAGCTTTGTTGTGTATGTAACCATAGGGATTTGTGATGTCACCTAGAACCTTCACAGCAGCGACAGCTTTATGAGGAGCATCAGCACTGCTCTGCCTGAGCAGAACCATCACCGCCATAGGTTGTCAAATAACCCGGATTTAACCCACACAGGTAAGTCCAATGGGGTGCAGGCATGTCCTCTATGCTTACAGCTTCCCGTGGGTGTTGGTTTGATACCGTTTGGGGACAGCCAAGGAGGCATCTGCAGGCAACAAAGGTAGGTGTGTGCTTGTGTGTGTGTTTCCTATGCAGATCCTAAGCCCAGTGTCACATGCAAGTAGGAGGAGTAAGAAGGGTTCCTGGCAAATCCGGGTTATGGATTGCATTTAAAAAGGCCCCGTGGGAGTGCAATGGGCCCCTGTCTTGCTGCTTAGCAATAATGGTATGGGTTTAGGTTCTGCTGTGTGTACTGGTGGTTGACTGCCCCCCAGCCCAGAGTGTGCATGGAAAATTGTCTGGCAGCCTCCCTGACAGCAAGCAGTGATAGTGCCCATGAAGGGGACCTTGTTGGGCCCGCCCCTTTCACGGTTATCGCTTCTCGGCCTTTTGGCTAAGATCAAGTGTAGTATCTGTTCTTATCAGTTTAATATCTGATACGTCCCCTATCTGGGGACCATATATTAAATGGATTTTTGAGAACGGGGGCCGATTTCGAAGCTTGCTTCCGTCGCCCTATGCATTGACCCGATATGGCAGTATCTTCGGGTACAGTGCACCACCCCCTTACAGGGTTAAAAAGAAAGATTCCTACTTTCATTGCTACCTGCTTGCTGGCTAGCCAGCTAGCCAGCCCTGTGGGCCTTGCTGCTGCAGCCAAAAAACAAAAGGTGGTGCTGCTGCTGCTGCTTCTGCTGCTTCTGCTTCTGCTTGTGTCTGGCCCCTGTTGGAGCGTCCAGGCACAGGACTTCTGCTGCTGCTGACTAAATGGCCTCCTTAATTGGATCATTTGAGTAGCCAGCACACCTGTGCAGGTAGGGCATGACATGATAGGCAGCTGCCTTGATAGCGGGTGGGTGCTGAATGTTCCTAATTGACAAAATAAGATTAATGCTTATGAAGAAATATAAAATCTCATCCCTTCCCCAATATCGCGCCACACCCCTACCCCTTAATTCCCTGGTTGAACTTGATAGACATATGTCTTTTTTCGACCGTACTAACTATGTAACTATGTAACATAACATGGGGGGGGGGGGGGGTCTCCTGGCTGTTCACACAGGTGTGTCATTGCTGTACATTGACCATGCATTGCTTCTGTGGTATTGCAAAGGCAAAGACAAATGCTTCCAGCCATCCATTGCACTAATGGATTGGTCATCAGCTGGCTGTCTATGTCCCGCATCAATATAGACCAAAGTACAGAGGGTTAGGCTATGCTATTGTGCACCTACCTGATGCATCAGAAGGTGCGAGGCCCTTGCTAAATTCTGTGCACAGACTTTGAGATCTATACTTTAGACTGTATCTAAACCTGCTCCAACATGGACTGACATTCTGGCCTACTTTCAGCCGATGCGACTTGTCTGTCGCTGAACAGTCGCTTTTTATGTATTCAGCACCTATGTATAATGTTGTAAAAATGCTCTAGAAGCTAAAGTCGCAGAAATGTCACACATATTTGGCCTGCAACTTTCTGTGCGACAAATTCAGACAGGAAAAATCAGTATAAATCCTTAGAAAATTATCCCCCAGTGTCTCCATCTGCTGGCGGTATTGAATAAGCATTGCTGCACTGATGGGGTATGCATTAGACGAAAAAAAAGAAGAAAAAGAAGAATAATACGCCCAGAAAAGAGGCGAAAAGGAGAAAAACGTAAAAAAACGTGAAAAAAAAGTAAGAGGAAGAGAAGGGAAAAAAAGGTGGAAATGGGTTTAAAAGTGATTTCGGCGGAGAAATATATATATATATATATATATATATATATATATATATATATACGCGCACACACACACATATATATAAACGTATTCTCCGTTGAGATATTGCAGCCACTGCTGTGTCCAGGCCCAGGAGCCTTAGCACTGTGCTGTGATGTCACTCAATACCACTGACATCACTAGGTGTAAACAACATCTCTCCTTTGCTGTGTATGTGACTATGGAGCTGTTTGGTGATGTCGTCTATTATGGCCTTCATAGAAGCAACAGGAGATTGTTGCATCCATCTAGAACCCTCAGAACTACAGTGCTATGATGTCACTCACTTCCACAGGCCTTGCAGAGTGTAAACAACAACAACCCAGCTTTGTTGTGTATGTAACCATAGGGATTTGTGATGTCACCTAGAACCTTCACAGCAGCGACAGCTTTATGAGGAGCATCAGCACTGCTCTGCCTGAGCAGAACCATCACCGCCATAGGTTGTCAAATAACCCGGATTTAACCCACACAGGTAAGTCCAATGGGGTGCAGGCATGTCCTCTATGCTTACAGCTTCCCGTGGGTGTTGGTTTGATACCGTTTGGGGACAGCCAAGGAGGCATCTGCAGGCAACAAAGGTAGGTGTGTGCTTGTGTGTGTGTTTCCTATGCAGATCCTAAGCCCAGTGTCACATGCAAGTAGGAGGAGTAAGAAGGGTTCCTGGCAAATCCGGGTTATGGATTGCATTTAAAAAGGCCCCGTGGGAGTGCAATGGGCCCCTGTCTTGCTGCTTAGCAATAATGGTATGGGTTTAGGTTCTGCTGTGTGTACTGGTGGTTGACTGCCCCCCAGCCCAGAGTGTGCATGGAAAATTGTCTGGCAGCCTCCCTGACAGCAAGCAGTGATAGTGCCCATGAAGGGGACCTTGTTGGGCCCGCCCCTTTCACGGTTATCGCTTCTCGGCCTTTTGGCTAAGATCAAGTGTAGGATCTGTTCTTATCAGTTTAATATCTGATACGTCCCCTATCTGGGGACCATATATTAAATGGATTTTTGAGAACGGGGGCCGATTTCGAAGCTTGCTTCCGTCGCCCTATGCATTGACCCGATATGGCAGTATCTTCGGGTACAGTGCACCACCCCCTTACAGGGTTAAAAAGAAAGATTCCTACTTTCATTGCTACCTGCTTGCTGGCTAGCCAGCTAGCCAGCCCTGTGGGCCTTGCTGCTGCAGCCAAAAAACAAAAGGTGGTGCTGCTGCTGCTGCTTCTGCTGCTTCTGCTTCTGCTTGTGTCTGGCCCCTGTTGGAGCGTCCAGGCACAGGACTTCTGCTGCTGCTGACTAAATGGCCTCCTTAATTGGATCATTTGAGTAGCCAGCACACCTGTGCAGGTAGGGCATGACATGATAGGCAGCTGCCTTGATAGCGGGTGGGTGCTGAATGTTCCTAATTGACAAAATAAGATTAATGCTTATGAAGAAATATAAAATCTCATCCCTTCCCCAATATCGCGCCACACCCCTACCCCTTAATTCCCTGGTTGAACTTGATGGACATATGTCTTTTTTCGACCGTACTAACTATGTAACTATGTAACATAACATGGGGGGGGGGGGGGGGGGTCTCCTGGCTGTTCACACAGGTGTGTCATTGCTGTACATTGACCATGCATTGCTTCTGTGGTATTGCAAAGGCAAAGACAAATGCTTCCAGCCATCCATTGCACTAATGGATTGGTCATCAGCTGGCTGTCTATGTCCCGCATCAATATAGACCAAAGTACAGAGGGTTAGGCTATGCTATTGTGCACCTACCTGATGCATCAGAAGGTGCGAGGCCCTTGCTAAATTCTGTGCACAGACTTTGAGATCTATACTTTAGACTGTATCTAAACCTGCTCCAACATGGACTGACATTCTGGCCTACTTTCAGCCGATGCGACTTGTCTGTCGCTGAACAGTCGCTTTTTATGTATTCAGCACCTATGTATAATGTTGTAAAAATGCTCTAGAAGCTAAAGTCGCAGAAATGTCACACATATTTGGCCTGCAACTTTCTGTGCGACAAATTCAGACAGGAAAAATCAGTATAAATCCTTAGAAAATTATCCCCCAGTGTCTCCATCTGCTGGCGGTATTGAATAAGCATTGCTGCACTGATGGGGTATGCATTAGACGAAAAAAAAGAAGAAAAAGAAGAATAATACGCCCAGAAAAGAGGCGAAAAGGAGAAAAACGTAAAAAAACTTGAAAAAAAAGTAAGAGGAAGAGAAGGGAAAAAAAGATGGAAATGGGTTTAAAAGTGATTTCGGCGGAGATATATATATATATATATATATATATATATATATATATATATATATATACGCGCACACACACACATATATATAAACGTATTCTCCGTTGAGATATTGCAGCCGCTGCTGTGTCCAGGCCCAGGAGCCTTAGCACTGTGCTGTGATGTCACTCAATACCACTGACATCACTAGGTGTAAACAACATCTCTCCTTTGCTGTGTATGTGACTATGGAGCTGTTTGGTGATGTCGTCTATTATGGCCTTCATAGAAGCAACAGGAGATTGTTGCATCCATCTAGAACCCTCAGAACTACAGTGCTATGATGTCACTCACTTCCACAGGCCTTGCAGAGTGTAAACAACAACAACCCAGCTTTGTTGTGTATGTAACCATAGGGATTTGTGATGTCACCTAGAACCTTCACAGCAGCGACAGCTTTATGAGGAGCATCAGCACTGCTCTGCCTGAGCAGAACCATCACCGCCATAGGTTGTCAAATAACCCGGATTTAACCCACACAGGTAAGTCCAATGGGGTGCAGGCATGTCCTCTATGCTTACAGCTTCCCGTGGGTGTTGGTTTGATACCGTTTGGGGACAGCCAAGGAGGCATCTGCAGGCAACAAAGGTAGGTGTGTGCTTGTGTGTGTGTTTCCTATGCAGATCCTAAGCCCAGTGTCACATGCAAGTAGGAGGAGTAAGAAGGGTTCCTGGCAAATCCGGGTTATGGATTGCATTTAAAAAGGCCCCGTGGGAGTGCAATGGGCCCCTGTCTTGCTGCTTAGCAATAATGGTATGGGTTTAGGTTCTGCTGTGTGTACTGGTGGTTGACTGCCCCCCAGCCCAGAGTGTGCATGGAAAATTGTCTGGCAGCCTCCCTGACAGCAAGCAGTGATAGTGCCCATGAAGGGGACCTTGTTGGGCCCGCCCCTTTCACGGTTATCGCTTCTCGGCCTTTTGGCTAAGATCAAGTGTAGTATCTGTTCTTATCAGTTTAATATCTGATACGTCCCCTATCTGGGGACCATATATTAAATGGATTTTTGAGAACGGGGGCCGATTTCGAAGCTTGCTTCCGTCGCCCTATGCATTGACCCGATATGGCAGTATCTTCGGGTACAGTGCACCACCCCCTTACAGGGTTAAAAAGAAAGATTCCTACTTTCATTGCTACCTGCTTGCTGGCTAGCCAGCTAGCCAGCCCTGTGGGCCTTGCTGCTGCAGCCAAAAAACAAAAGGTGGTGCTGCTGCTGCTGCTTCTGCTGCTTCTGCTTCTGCTTGTGTCTGGCCCCTGTTGGAGCGTCCAGGCACAGGACTTCTGCTGCTGCTGACTAAATGGCCTCCTTAATTGGATCATTTGAGTAGCCAGCACACCTGTGCAGGTAGGGCATGACATGATAGGCAGCTGCCTTGATAGCGGGTGGGTGCTGAATGTTCCTAATTGACAAAATAAGATTAATGCTTATGAAGAAATATAAAATCTCATCCCTTCCCCAATATCGCGCCACACCCCTACCCCTTAATTCCCTGGTTGAACTTGATGGACATATGTCTTTTTTCGACCGTACTAACTATGTAACTATGTAACATAACATGGGGGGGGGGGGGGGTCTCCTTGCTGTTCACACAGGTGTGTCATTGCTGTACATTGACCATGCATTGCTTCTGTGGTATTGCAAAGGCAAAGACAAATGCTTCCAGCCATCCATTGCACTAATGGATTGGTCATCAGCTGGCTGTCTATGTCCCGCATCAATATAGACCAAAGTACAGAGGGTTAGGCTATGCTATTGTGCACCTACCTGATGCATCAGAAGGTGCGAGGCCCTTGCTAAATTCTGTGCACAGACTTTGAGATCTATACTTTAGACTGTATCTAAACCTGCTCCAACATGGACTGACATTCTGGCCTACTTTCAGCCGATGCGACTTGTCTGTCGCTGAACAGTCGCTTTTTATGTATTCAGCACCTATGTATAATGTTGTAAAAATGCTCTAGAAGCTAAAGTCGCAGAAATGTCACACATATTTGGCCTGCAACTTTCTGTGCGACAAATTCAGACAGGAAAAATCAGTATAAATCCTCAGAAAATTATCCCCCAGTGTCTCCATCTGCTGGCGGTATTGAATAAGCATTG
Organism: Hyla sarda; assembly: GCF_029499605.1. Lineage (NCBI taxonomy): Eukaryota > Metazoa > Chordata > Amphibia > Anura > Hylidae > Hyla > Hyla sarda. The sequence goes on from NW_026610702.1 coordinate 143,636, forward strand.
CTGCACTGATGGGGTATGCATTAGACGAAAAAAAAGAAGAAAAAGAAGAATACGCCCAGAAAAGAGGCGAAAAGGAGAAAAACGTAAAAAAACGTGAAAAAAAAGTAAGAGGAAGAGAAGGGAAAAAAAGGTGGAAATGGGTTTAAAAGTGATTTCGGCGGAGAAATATATATATATATATATATATATATATATATATATATATATATACGCGCACACACACACATATATATAAACGTATTCTCCGTTGAGATATTGCAGCCGCTGCTGTGTCCAGGCCCAGGAGCCTTAGCACTGTGCTGTGATGTCACTCAATACCACTGACATCACTAGGTGTAAACAACATCTCTCCTTTGCTGTGTATGTGACTATGGAGCTGTTTGGTGATGTCGTCTATTATGGCCTTCATAGAAGCAACAGGAGATTGTTGCATCCATCTAGAACCCTCAGAACTACAGTGCTATGATGTCACTCACTTCCACAGGCCTTGCAGAGTGTAAACAACAACAACCCAGCTTTGTTGTGTATGTAACCATAGGGATTTGTGATGTCACCTAGAACCTTCACAGCAGCGACAGCTTTATGAGGAGCATCAGCACTGCTCTGCCTGAGCAGAACCATCACCGCCATAGGTTGTCAAATAACCCGGATTTAACCCACACAGGTAAGTCCAATGGGGTGCAGGCATGTCCTCTATGCTTACAGCTTCCCGTGGGTGTTGGTTTGATACCGTTTGGGGACAGCCAAGGAGGCATCTGCAGGCAACAAAGGTAGGTGTGTGCTTGTGTGTGTGTTTCCTATGCAGATCCTAAGCCCAGTGTCACATGCAAGTAGGAGGAGTAAGAAGGGTTCCTGGCAAATCCGGGTTATGGATTGCATTTAAAAAGGCCCCGTGGGAGTGCAATGGGCCCCTGTCTTGCTGCTTAGCAATAATGGTATGGGTTTAGGTTCTGCTGTGTGTACTGGTGGTTGACTGCCCCCCAGCCCAGAGTGTGCATGGAAAATTGTCTGGCAGCCTCCCTGACAGCAAGCAGTGATAGTGCCCATGAAGGGGACCTTGTTGGGCCCGCCCCTTTCACGGTTATCGCTTCTCGGCCTTTTGGCTAAGATCAAGTGTAGTATCTGTTCTTATCAGTTTAATATCTGATACGTCCCCTATCTGGGGACCATATATTAAATGGATTTTTGAGAACGGGGGCCGATTTCGAAGCTTGCTTCCGTCGCCCTATGCATTGACCCGATATGGCAGTATCTTCGGGTACAGTGCACCACCCCCTTACAGGGTTAAAAAGAAAGATTCCTACTTTCATTGCTACCTGCTTGCTGGCTAGCCAGCTAGCCAGCCCTGTGGGCCTTGCTGCTGCAGCCAAAAAACAAAAGGTGGTGCTGCTTCTGCTGCTTCTGCTTCTGCTTGTGTCTGGCCCCTGTTGGAGCGTCCAGGCACAGGACTTCTGCTGCTGCTGACTAAATGGCCTCCTTAATTGGATCATTTGAGTAGCCAGCACACCTGTGCAGGTAGGGCATGACATGATAGGCAGCTGCCTTGATAGCGGGTGGGTGCTGAATGTTCCTAATTGACAAAATAAGATTAATGCTTATGAAGAAATATAAAATCTCATCCCTTCCCCAATATCGCGCCACACCCCTACCCCTTAATTCCCTGGTTGAACTTGATGGACATATGTCTTTTTTCGACCGTACTAACTATGTAACTATGTAACATAACATGGGGGGGGGGGGGGGGGTCTCCTGGCTGTTCACACAGGTGTGTCATTGCTGTACATTGACCATGCATTGCTTCTGTGGTATTGCAAAGGCAAAGACAAATGCTTCCAGCCATCCATTGCACTAATGGATTGGTCATCAGCTGGCTGTCTATGTCCCGCATCAATATAGACCAAAGTACAGAGGGTTAGGCTATGCTATTGTGCACCTACCTGATGCATCAGAAGGTGCGAGGCCCTTGCTAAATTCTGTGCACAGACTTTGAGATCTATACTTTAGACTGTATCTAAACCTGCTCCAACATGGACTGACATTCTGGCCTACTTTCAGCCGATGCGACTTGTCTGTCGCTGAACAGTCGCTTTTTATGTATTCAGCACCTATGTATAATGTTGTAAAAATGCTCTAGAAGCTAAAGTCGCAGAAATGTCACACATATTTGGCCTGCAACTTTCTGTGCGACAAATTCAGACAGGAAAAATCAGTATAAATCCTTAGAAAATTATCCCCCAGTGTCTCCATCTGCTGGCGGTATTGAATAAGCATTGCTGCACTGATGGGGTATGCATTAGACGAAAAAAAAGAAGAAAAAGAAGAATAATACGCCCAGAAAAGAGGCGAAAAGGAGAAAAACGTAAAAAAACGTGAAAAAAAAGTAAGAGGAAGAGAAGGGAAAAAAAGGTGGAAATGGGTTTAAAAGTGATTTCGGCGGAGAAATATATATATATATATATATATATATATATATATATATACGCGCACACACACACATATATATAAACGTATTCTCCGTTGAGATATTGCAGCCGCTGCTGTGTCCAGGCCCAGGAGCCTTAGCACTGTGCTGTGATGTCACTCAATACCACTGACATCACTAGGTGTAAACAACATCTCTCCTTTGCTGTGTATGTGACTATGGAGCTGTTTGGTGATGTCGTCTATTATGGCCTTCATAGAAGCAACAGGAGATTGTTGCATCCATCTAGAACCCTCAGAACTACAGTGCTATGATGTCACTCACTTCCACAGGCCTTGCAGAGTGTAAACAACAACAACCCAGCTTTGTTGTGTATGTAACCATAGGGATTTGTGATGTCACCTAGAACCTTCACAGCAGCGACAGCTTTATGAGGAGCATCAGCACTGCTCTGCCTGAGCAGAACCATCACCGCCATAGGTTGTCAAATAACCCGGATTTAACCCACACAGGTAAGTCCAATGGGGTGCAGGCATGTCCTCTATGCTTACAGCTTCCCGTGGGTGTTGGTTTGATACCGTTTGGGGACAGCCAAGGAGGCATCTGCAGGCAACAAAGGTAGGTGTGTGCTTGTGTGTGTGTTTCCTATGCAGATCCTAAGCCCAGTGTCACATGCAAGTAGGAGGAGTAAGAAGGGTTCCTGGCAAATCCGGGTTATGGATTGCATTTAAAAAGGCCCCGTGGGAGTGCAATGGGCCCCTGTCTTGCTGCTTAGCAATAATGGTATGGGTTTAGGTTCTGCTGTGTGTACTGGTGGTTGACTGCCCCCCAGCCCAGAGTGTGCATGGAAAATTGTCTGGCAGCCTCCCTGACAGCAAGCAGTGATAGTGCCCATGAAGGGGACCTTGTTGGGCCCGCCCCTTTCACGGTTATCGCTTCTCGGCCTTTTGGCTAAGATCAAGTGTAGTATCTGTTCTTATCAGTTTAATATCTGATACGTCCCCTATCTGGGGACCATATATTAAATGGATTTTTGAGAACGGGGGCCGATTTCGAAGCTTGCTTCCGTCGCCCTATGCATTGACCCGATATGGCAGTATCTTCGGGTACAGTGCACCACCCCCTTACAGGGTTAAAAAGAAAGATTCCTACTTTCATTGCTACCTGCTTGCTGGCTAGCCAGCTAGCCAGCCCTGTGGGCCTTGCTGCTGCAGCCAAAAAACAAAAGGTGGTGCTGCTGCTGCTGCTTCTGCTGCTTCTGCTTCTGCTTGTGTCTGGCCCCTGTTGGAGCGTCCAGGCACAGGACTTCTGCTGCTGCTGACTAAATGGCCTCCTTAATTGGATCATTTGAGTAGCCAGCACACCTGTGCAGGTAGGGCATGACATGATAGGCAGCTGCCTTGATAGCGGGTGGGTGCTGAATGTTCCTAATTGACAAAATAAGATTAATGCTTATGAAGAAATATAAAATCTCATCCCTTCCCCAATATCGCGCCACACCCCTACCCCTTAATTCCCTGGTTGAACTTGATGGACATATGTCTTTTTTCGACCGTACTAACTATGTAACTATGTAACATAACATGGGGGGGGGGGGGGGGGTCTCCTGGCTGTTCACACAGGTGTGTCATTGCTGTACATTGACCATGCATTGCTTCTGTGGTATTGCAAAGGCAAAGACAAATGCTTCCAGCCATCCATTGCACTAATGGATTGGTCATCAGCTGGCTGTCTATGTCCCGCATCAATATAGACCAAAGTACAGAGGGTTAGGCTATGCTATTGTGCACCTACCTGATGCATCAGAAGGTGCGAGGCCCTTGCTAAATTCTGTGCACAGACTTTGAGATCTATACTTTAGACTGTATCTAAACCTGCTCCAACATGGACTGACATTCTGGCCTACTTTCAGCCGATGCGACTTGTCTGTCGCTGAACAGTCGCTTTTTATGTATTCAGCACCTATGTATAATGTTGTAAAAATGCTCTAGAAGCTAAAGTCGCAGAAATGTCACACATATTTGGCCTGCAACTTTCTGTGCGACAAATTCAGACAGGAAAAATCAGTATAAATCCTTAGAAAATTATCCCCCAGTGTCTCCATCTGCTGGCGGTATTGAATAAGCATTGCTGCACTGATGGGGTATGCATTAGATGAAAAAAAAAGAAGAAAAAGAAGAATAATACGCCCAGAAAAGAGGCGAAAAGGAGAAAAACGTAAAAAAACGTGAAAAAAAAGTAAGAGGAAGAGAAGGGAAAAAAAGGTGGAAATGGGTTTAAAAGTGATTTCGGCGGAGAAATATATATATATATATATATATATATATATATATATATATACGCGCACACACACACATATATATAAACGTATTCTCCGTTGAGATATTGCAGCCGCTGCTGTGTCCAGGCCCAGGAGCCTTAGCACTGTGCTGTGATGTCACTCAATACCACTGACATCACTAGGTGTAAACAACATCTCTCCTTTGCTGTGTATGTGACTATGGAGCTGTTTGGTGATGTCGTCTATTATGGCCTTCATAGAAGCAACAGGAGATTGTTGCATCCATCTAGAACCCTCAGAACTACAGTGCTATGATGTCACTCACTTCCACAGGCCTTGCAGAGTGTAAACAACAACAACCCAGCTTTGTTGTGTATGTAACCATAGGGATTTGTGATGTCACCTAGAACCTTCACAGCAGCGACAGCTTTATGAGGAGCATCAGCACTGCTCTGCCTGAGCAGAACCATCACCGCCATAGGTTGTCAAATAACCCGGATTTAACCCACACAGGTAAGTCCAATGGGGTGCAGGCATGTCCTCTATGCTTACAGCCCCGTGGGTGTTGGTTTGATACCGTTTGGGGACAGCCAAGGAGGCATCTGCAGGCAACAAAGGTAGGTGTGTGCTTGTGTGTGTGTTTCCTATGCAGATCCTAAGCCCAGTGTCACATGCAAGTAGGAGGAGTAAGAAGGGTTCCTGGCAAATCCGGGTTATGGATTGCATTTAAAAAGGCCCCGTGGGAGTGCAATGGGCCCCTGTCTTGCTGCTTAGCAATAATGGTATGGGTTTAGGTTCTGCTGTGTGTACTGGTGGTTGACTGCCCCCCAGCCCAGAGTGTGCATGGAAAATTGTCTGGCAGCCTCCCTGACAGCAAGCAGTGATAGTGCCCATGAAGGGGACCTTGTTGGGCCCGCCCCTTTCACGGTTATCGCTTCTCGGCCTTTTGGCTAAGATCAAGTGTAGTATCTGTTCTTATCAGTTTAATATCTGATACGTCCCCTATCTGGGGACCATATATTAAATGGATTTTTGAGAACGGGGGCCGATTTCGAAGCTTGCTTCCGTCGCCCTATGCATTGACCCGATATGGCAGTATCTTCGGGTACAGTGCACCACCCCCTTACAGGGTTAAAAAGAAAGATTCCTACTTTCATTGCTACCTGCTTGCTGGCTAGCCAGCTAGCCAGCCCTGTGGGCCTTGCTGCTGCAGCCAAAAAACAAAAGGTGGTGCTGCTGCTGCTGCTTCTGCTGCTTCTGCTTCTGCTTGTGTCTGGCCCCTGTTGGAGCGTCCAGGCACAGGACTTCTGCTGCTGCTGACTAAATGGCCTCCTTAATTGGATCATTTGAGTAGCCAGCACACCTGTGCAGGTAGGGCATGACATGATAGGCAGCTGCCTTGATAGCGGGTGGGTGCTGAATGTTCCTAATTGACAAAATAAGATTAATGCTTATGAAGAAATATAAAATCTCATCCCTTCCCCAATATCGCGCCACACCCCTACCCCTTAATTCCCTGGTTGAACTTGATGGACATATGTCTTTTTTCGACCGTACTAACTATGTAACTATGTAACATAACATGGGGGGGGGGGGGGGGTCTCCTGGCTGTTCACACAGGTGTGTCATTGCTGTACATTGACCATGCATTGCTTCTGTGGTATTGCAAAGGCAAAGACAAATGCTTCCAGCCATCCATTGCACTAATGGATTGGTCATCAGCTGGCTGTCTATGTCCCGCATCAATATAGACCAAAGTACAGAGGGTTAGGCTATGCTATTGTGCACCTACCTGATGCATCAGAAGGTGCGAGGCCCTTGCTAAATTCTGTGCACAGACTTTGAGATCTATACTTTAGACTGTATCTAAACCTGCTCCAACATGGACTGACATTCTGGCCTACTTTCAGCCGATGCGACTTGTCTGTCGCTGAACAGTCGCTTTTTATGTATTCAGCACCTATGTATAATGTTGTAAAAATGCTCTAGAAGCTAAAGTCGCAGAAATGTCACACATATTTGGCCTGCAACTTTCTGTGCGACAAATTCAGACAGGAAAAATCAGTATAAATCCTTAGAAAATTATCCCCCAGTGTCTCCATCTGCTGGCGGTATTGAATAAGCATTGCTGCACTGATGGGGTATGCATTAGACGAAAAAAAAGAAGAAAAAGAAGAATAATACGCCCAGAAAAGAGGCGAAAAGGAGAAAAACGTAAAAAAACGTGAAAAAAAAGTAAGAGGAAGAGAAGGGAAAAAAAGGTGGAAATGGGTTTAAAAGTGATTTCGGCGGAGAATATATATATATATATATATATATATATATATATATATATATATACGCGCACACACACACATATATATAAACGTATTCTCCGTTGAGATATTGCAGCCGCTGCTGTGTCCAGGCCCAGGAGCCTTAGCACTGTGCTGTGATGTCACTCAATACCACTGACATCACTAGGTGTAAACAACATCTCTCCTTTGCTGTGTATGTGACTATGGAGCTGTTTGGTGATGTCGTCTATTATGGCCTTCATAGAAGCAACAGGAGATAAGCAACAGGAGATTGTTGCATCCATCTAGAACCCTCAGAACTACAGTGCTATGATGTCACTCACTTCCACAGGCCTTGCAGAGTGTAAACAACAACAACCCAGCTTTGTTGTGTATGTAACCATAGGGATTTGTGATGTCACCTAGAACCTTCACAGCAGCGACAGCTTTATGAGGAGCATCAGCACTGCTCTGCCTGAGCAGAACCATCACCGCCATAGGTTGTCAAATAACCCGGATTTAACCCACACAGGTAAGTCCAATGGGGTGCAGGCATGTCCTCTATGCTTACAGCTTCCCGTGGGTGTTGGTTTGATACCGTTTGGGGACAGCCAAGGAGGCATCTGCAGGCAACAAAGGTAGGTGTGTGCTTGTGTGTGTGTTTCCTATGCAGATCCTAAGCCCAGTGTCACATGCAAGTAGGAGGAGTAAGAAGGGTTCCTGGCAAATCCGGGTTATGGATTGCATTTAAAAAGGCCCCGTGGGAGTGCAATGGGCCCCTGTCTTGCTGCTTAGCAATAATGGTATGGGTTTAGGTTCTGCTGTGTGTACTGGTGGTTGACTGCCCCCCAGCCCAGAGTGTGCATGGAAAATTGTCTGGCAGCCTCCCTGACAGCAAGCAGTGATAGTGCCCATGAAGGGGACCTTGTTGGGCCCGCCCCTTTCACGGTTATCGCTTCTCGGCCTTTTGGCTAAGATCAAGTGTAGTATCTGTTCTTATCAGTTTAATATCTGATACGTCCCCTATCTGGGGACCATATATTAAATGGATTTTTGAGAACGGGGGCCGATTTCGAAGCTTGCTTCCGTCGCCCTATGCATTGACCCGATATGGCAGTATCTTCGGGTACAGTGCACCACCCCCTTACAGGGTTAAAAAGAAAGATTCCTACTTTCATTGCTACCTGCTTGCTGGCTAGCCAGCTAGCCAGCCCTGTGGGCCTTGCTGCTGCAGCCAAAAAACAAAAGGTGGTGCTGCTGCTGCTGCTTCTGCTGCTTCTGCTTCTGCTTGTGTCTGGCCCCTGTTGGAGCGTCCAGGCACAGGACTTCTGCTGCTGCTGACTAAATGGCCTCCTTAATTGGATCATTTGAGTAGCCAGCACACCTGTGCAGGTAGGGCATGACATGATAGGCAGCTGCCTTGATAGCGGGTGGGTGCTGAATGTTCCTAATTGACAAAATAAGATTAATGCTTATGAAGAAATATAAAATCTCATCCCTTCCCCAATATCGCGCCACACCCCTACCCCTTAATTCCCTGGTTGAACTTGATGGACATATGTCTTTTTTCGACCGTACTAACTATGTAACTATGTAACATAACATGGGGGGGGGGGGGGGGTCTCCTGGCTGTTCACACAGGTGTGTCATTGCTGTACATTGACCATGCATTGCTTCTGTGGTATTGCAAAGGCAAAGACAAATGCTTCCAGCCATCCATTGCACTAATGGATTGGTCATCAGCTGGCTGTCTATGTCCCGCATCAATATAGACCAAAGTACAGAGGGTTAGGCTATGCTATTGTGCACCTACCTGATGCATCAGAAGGTGCGAGGCCCTTGCTAAATTCTGTGCACAGACTTTGAGATCTATACTTTAGACTGTATCTAAACCTGCTCCAACATGGACTGACATTCTGGCCTACTTTCAGCCGATGCGACTTGTCTGTCGCTGAACAGTCGCTTTTTATGTATTCAGCACCTATGTATAATGTTGTAAAAATGCTCTAGAAGCTAAAGTCGCAGAAATGTCACACATATTTGGCCTGCAACTTTCTGTGCGACAAATTCAGACAGGAAAAATCAGTATAAATCCTTAGAAAATTATCCCCCAGTGTCTCCATCTGCTGGCGGTATTGAATAAGCATTGCTGCACTGATGGGGTATGCATTAGACGAAAAAAAAGAAGAAAAAGAAGAATAATACGCCCAGAAAAGAGGCGAAAAGGAGAAAAACGTAAAAAAACGTGAAAAAAAAGTAAGAGGAAGAGAAGGGAAAAAAAGGTGGAAATGGGTTTAAAAGTGATTTCGGCGGAGAATATATATATATATATATATATATATATATATATATACGCGCACACACACACATATATATAAACGTATTCTCCGTTGAGATATTGCAGCCGCTGCTGTGTCCAGGCCCAGGAGCCTTAGCACTGTGCTGTGATGTCACTCAATACCACTGACATCACTAGGTGTAAACAACATCTCTCCTTTGCTGTGTATGTGACTATGGAGCTGTTTGGTGATGTCGTCTATTATGGCCTTCATAGAAGCAACAGGAGATTGTTGCATCCATCTAGAACCCTCAGAACTACAGTGCTATGATGTCACTCACTTCCACAGGCCTTGCAGAGTGTAAACAACAACAACCCAGCTTTGTTGTGTATGTAACCATAGGGATTTGTGATGTCACCTAGAACCTTCACAGCAGCGACAGCTTTATGAGGAGCATCAGCACTGCTCTGCCTGAGCAGAACCATCACCGCCATAGGTTGTCAAATAACCCGGATTTAACCCACACAGGTAAGTCCAATGGGGTGCAGGCATGTCCTCTATGCTTACAGCTTCCCGTGGGTGTTGGTTTGATACCGTTTGGGGACAGCCAAGGAGGCATCTGCAGGCAACAAAGGTAGGTGTGTGCTTGTGTGTGTGTTTCCTATGCAGATCCTAAGCCCAGTGTCACATGCAAGTAGGAGGAGTAAGAAGGGTTCCTGGCAAATCCGGGTTATGGATTGCATTTAAAAAGGCCCCGTGGGAGTGCAATGGGCCCCTGTCTTGCTGCTTAGCAATAATGGTATGGGTTTAGGTTCTGCTGTGTGTACTGGTGGTTGACTGCCCCCCAGCCCAGAGTGTGCATGGAAAATTGTCTGGCAGCCTCCCTGACAGCAAGCAGTGATAGTGCCCATGAAGGGGACCTTGTTGGGCCCGCCCCTTTCACGGTTATCGCTTCTCGGCCTTTTGGCTAAGATCAAGTGTAGTATCTGTTCTTATCAGTTTAATATCTGATACGTCCCCTATCTGGGGACCATATATTAAATGGATTTTTGAGAACGGGGGCCGATTTCGAAGCTTGCTTCCGTCGCCCTATGCATTGACCCGATATGGCAGTATCTTCGGGTACAGTGCACCACCCCCTTACAGGGTTAAAAAGAAAGATTCCTACTTTCATTGCTACCTGCTTGCTGGCTAGCCAGCTAGCCAGCCCTGTGGGCCTTGCTGCTGCAGCCAAAAAACAAAAGGTGGTGCTGCTGCTGCTGCTTCTGCTGCTTCTGCTTCTGCTTGTGTCTGGCCCCTGTTGGAGCGTCCAGGCACAGGACTTCTGCTGCTGCTGACTAAATGGCCTCCTTAATTGGATCATTTGAGTAGCCAGCACACCTGTGCAGGTAGGGCATGACATGATAGGCAGCTGCCTTGATAGCGGGTGGGTGCTGAATTTTCCTAATTGACAAAATAAGATTAATGCTTATGAAGAAATATAAAATCTCATCCCTTCCCCAATATCGCGCCACACCCCTACCCCTTAATTCCCTGGTTGAACTTGATGGACATATGTCTTTTTTCGACCGTACTAACTATGTAACTATGTAACATAACATGGGGGGGGGTCTCCTGGCTGTTCACACAGGTGTGTCATTGCTGTACATTGACCATGCATTGCTTCTGTGGTATTGCAAAGGCAAAGACAAATGCTTCCAGCCATCCATTGCACTAATGGATTGGTCATCAGCTGGCTGTCTATGTCCCGCATCAATATAGACCAAAGTACAGAGGGTTAGGCTATGCTATTGTGCACCTACCTGATGCATCAGAAGGTGCGAGGCCCTTGCTAAATTTTGTGCACAGACTTTGAGATCTATACTTTAGACTGTATCTAAACCTGCTCCAACATGGACTGACATTCTGGCCTACTTTCAGCCGATGCGACTTGTCTGTCGCTGAACAGTCGCTTTTTATGTATTCAGCACCTATGTATAATGTTGTAAAAATGCTCTAGAAGCTAAAGTCGCAGAAATGTCACACATATTTGGCCTGCAACTTTCTGTGCGACAAATTCAGACAGGAAAAATCAGTATAAATCCTTAGAAAATTATCCCCCAGTGTCTCCATCTGCTGGCGGTATTGAATAAGCATTGCTGCACTGATGGGGTATGCATTAGACGAAAAAAAAGAAGAAAAAGAAGAATAATACGCCCAGAAAAGAGGCGAAAAGGAGAAAAACGTAAAAAAACGTGAAAAAAAAGTAAGAGGAAGAGAAGGGGAAAAAAGGTGGAAATGGGTTTAAAAGTGATTTCGGCGGAGAAATATATATATATATATATATATATATATATATATATATATATATACGCGCACACACACACATATATATAAACGTATTCTCCGTTGAGATATTGCAGCCGCTGCTGTGTCCAGGCCCAGGAGCCTTAGCACTGTGCTGTGATGTCACTCAATACCACTGACATCACTAGGTGTAAACAACATCTCTCCTTTGCTGTGTATGTGACTATGGAGCTGTTTGGTGATGTCGTCTATTATGGCCTTCATAGAAGCAACAGGAGATTGTTGCATCCATCTAGAACCCTCAGAACTACAGTGCTATGATGTCACTCACTTCCACAGGCCTTGCAGAGTGTAAACAACAACAACCCAGCTTTGTTGTGTATGTAACCATAGGGATTTGTGATGTCACCTAGAACCTTCACAGCAGCGACAGCTTTATGAGGAGCATCAGCACTGCTCTGCCTGAGCAGAACCATCACCGCCATAGGTTGTCAAATAACCCGGATTTAACCCACACAGGTAAGTCCAATGGGGTGCAGGCATGTCCTCTATGCTTACAGCTTCCCGTGGGTGTTGGTTTGATACCGTTTGGGGACAGCCAAGGAGGCATCTGCAGGCAACAAAGGTAGGTGTGTGCTTGTGTGTGTGTTTCCTATGCAGATCCTAAGCCCAGTGTCACATGCAAGTAGGAGGAGTAAGAAGGGTTCCTGGCAAATCCGGGTTATGGATTGCATTTAAAAAGGCCCCGTGGGAGTGCAATGGGCCCCTGTCTTGCTGCTTAGCAATAATGGTATGGGTTTAGGTTCTGCTGTGTGTACTGGTGGTTGACTGCCCCCCAGCCCAGAGTGTGCATGGAAAATTGTCTGGCAGCCTCCCTGACAGCAAGCAGTGATAGTGCCCATGAAGGGGACCTTGTTGGGCCCGCCCCTTTCACGGTTATCGCTTCTCGGCCTTTTGGCTAAGATCAAGTGTAGTATCTGTTCTTATCAGTTTAATATCTGATACGTCCCCTATCTGGGGACCATATATTAAATGGATTTTTGAGAACGGGGGCCGATTTCGAAGCTTGCTTCCGTCGCCCTATGCATTGACCCGATATGGCAGTATCTTCGGGTACAGTGCACCACCCCCTTACAGGGTTAAAAAGAAAGATTCCTACTTTCATTGCTACCTGCTTGCTGGCTAGCCAGCTAGCCAGCCCTGTGGGCCTTGCTGCTGCAGCCAAAAAACAAAAGGTGGTGCTGCTGCTTCTGCTGCTTCTGCTTCTGCTTGTGTCTGGCCCCTGTTGGAGCGTCCAGGCACAGGACTTCTGCTGCTGCTGACTAAATGGCCTCCTTAATTGGATCATTTGAGTAGCCAGCACACCTGTGCAGGTAGGGCATGACATGATAGGCAGCTGCCTTGATAGCGGGTGGGTGCTGAATGTTCCTAATTGACAAAATAAGATTAATGCTTATGAAGAAATATAAAATCTCATCCCTTCCCCAATATCGCGCCACACCCCTACCCCTTAATTCCCTGGTTGAACTTGATGGACATATGTCTTTTTTCGACCGTACTAACTATGTAACTATGTAACATAACATGGGGGGGGGGGGGGGGTCTCCTGGCTGTTCACACAGGTGTGTCATTGCTGTACATTGACCATGCATTGCTTCTGTGGTATTGCAAAGGCAAAGACAAATGCTTCCAGCCATCCATTGCACTAATGGATTGGTCATCAGCTGGCTGTCTATGTCCCGCATCAATATAGACCAAAGTACAGAGGGTTAGGCTATGCTATTGTGCACCTACCTGATGCATCAGAAGGTGCGAGGCCCTTGCTAAATTCTGTGCACAGACTTTGAGATCTATACTTTAGACTGTATCTAAACCTGCTCCAACATGGACTGACATTCTGGCCTACTTTCAGCCGATGCGACTTGTCTGTCGCTGAACAGTCGCTTTTTATGTATTCAGCACCTATGTATAATGTTGTAAAAATGCTCTAGAAGCTAAAGTCGCAGAAATGTCACACATATTTGGCCTGCAACTTTCTGTGCGACAAATTCAGACAGGAAAAATCAGTATAAATCCTTAGAAAATTATCCCCCAGTGTCTCCATCTGCTGGCGGTATTGAATAAGCATTGCTGCACTGATGGGGTATGCATTAGACGAAAAAAAAGAAGAAAAAGAAGAATAATACGCCCAGAAAAGAGGCGAAAAGGAGAAAAACGTAAAAAAACGTGAAAAAAAAGTAAGAGGAAGAGAAGGGAAAAAAAGGTGGAAATGGGTTTAAAAGTGATTTCGGCGGAGAAATATATATATATATATATATATATATATATATATATATATATATATATACGCGCACACACACACATATATATAAACGTATTCTCCGTTGAGATATTGCAGCCGCTGCTGTGTCCAGGCCCAGGAGCCTTAGCACTGTGCTGTGATGTCACTCAATACCACTGACATCACTAGGTGTAAACAACATCTCTCCTTTGCTGTGTATGTGACTATGGAGCTGTTTGGTGATGTCGTCTATTATGGCCTTCATAGAAGCAACAGGAGATTGTTGCATCCATCTAGAACCCTCAGAACTACAGTGCTATGATGTCACTCACTTCCACAGGCCTTGCAGAGTGTAAACAACAACAACCCAGCTTTGTTGTGTATGTAACCATAGGGATTTGTGATGTCACCTAGAACCTTCACAGCAGCGACAGCTTTATGAGGAGCATCAGCACTGCTCTGCCTGAGCAGAACCATCACCGCCATAGGTTGTCAAATAACCCGGATTTAACCCACACAGGTAAGTCCAATGGGGTGCAGGCATGTCCTCTATGCTTACAGCTTCCCGTGGGTGTTGGTTTGATACCGTTTGGGGACAGCCAAGGAGGCATCTGCAGGCAACAAAGGTAGGTGTGTGCTTGTGTGTGTGTTTCCTATGCAGATCCTAAGCCCAATGTCACATGCAAGTAGGAGGAGTAAGAAGGGTTCCTGGCAAATCCGGGTTATGGATTGCATTTAAAAAGGCCCCGTGGGAGTGCAATGGGCCCCTGTCTTGCTGCTTAGCAATAATGGTATGGGTTTAGGTTCTGCTGTGTGTACTGGTGGTTGACTGCCCCCCAGCCCAGAGTGTGCATGGAAAATTGTCTGGCAGCCTCCCTGACAGCAAGCAGTGATAGTGCCCATGAAGGGGACCTTGTTGGGCCCGCCCCTTTCACGGTTATCGCTTCTCGGCCTTTTGGCTAAGATCAAGTGTAGTATCTGTTCTTATCAGTTTAATATCTGATACTTCCCCTATCTGGGGACCATATATTAAATGGATTTTTGAGAACGGGGGCCGATTTCGAAGCTTGCTTCCGTCGCCCTATGCATTGACCCGATATGGCAGTATCTTCGGGTACAGTGCACCACCCCCTTACAGGGTTAAAAAGAAAGATTCCTACTTTCATTGCTACCTGCTTGCTGGCTAGCCAGCTAGCCAGCCCTGTGGGCCTTGCTGCTGCAGCCAAAAAACAAAAGGTGGTGCTGCTGCTGCTGCTTCTGCTGCTTCTGCTTCTGCTTGTGTCTGGCCCCTGTTGGAGCGTCCAGGCACAGGACTTCTGCTGCTGCTGACTAAATGGCCTCCTTAATTGGATCATTTGAGTAGCCAGCACACCTGTGCAGGTAGGGCATGACATGATAGGCAGCTGCCTTGATAGCGGGTGGGTGCTGAATGTTCCTAATTGACAAAATAAGATTAATGCTTATGAAGAAATATAAAATCTCATCCCTTCCCCAATATCGCGCCACACCCCTACCCCTTAATTCCCTGGTTGAACTTGATGGACATATGTCTTTTTTCGACCGTACTAACTATGTAACTATGTAACATAACATGGGGGGGGGGGGGGTCTCCTGGCTGTTCACACAGGTGTGTCATTGCTGTACATTGACCATGCATTGCTTCTGTGGTATTGCAAAGGCAAAGACAAATGCTTCCAGCCATCCATTGCACTAATGGATTGGTCATCAGCTGGCTGTCTATGTCCCGCATCAATATAGACCAAAGTACAGAGGGTTAGGCTATGCTATTGTGCACCTACCTGATGCATCAGAAGGTGCGAGGCCCTTGCTAAATTCTGTGCACAGACTTTGAGATCTATACTTTAGACTGTATCTAAACCTGCTCCAACATGGACTGACATTCTGGCCTACTTTCAGCCGATGCGACTTGTCTGTCGCTGAACAGTCGCTTTTTATGTATTCAGCACCTATGTATAATGTTGTAAAAATGCTCTAGAAGCTAAAGTCGCAGAAATGTCACACATATTTGGCCTGCAACTTTCTGTGCGACAAATTCAGACAGGAAAAATCAGTATAAATCCTTAGAAAATTATCCCCCAGTGTCTCCATCTGCTGGCGGTATTGAATAAGCATTGCTGCACTGATGGGGTATGCATTAGACGAAAAAAAAGAAGAAAAAGAAGAATAATACGCCCAGAAAAGAGGCGAAAAGGAGAAAAACGTAAAAAAACGTGAAAAAAAAGTAAGAGGAAGAGAAGGGAAAAAAAGGTGGAAATGGGTTTAAAAGTGATTTCGGCGGAGAAATATATATATATATATATATATATATATATATATATATATATACGCGCACACACACACATATATATAAACGTATTCTCCGTTGAGATATTGCAGCCGCTGCTGTGTCCAGGCCCAGGAGCCTTAGCACTGTGCTGTGATGTCACTCAATACCACTGACATCACTAGGTGTAAACAACATCTCTCCTTTGCTGTGTATGTGACTATGGAGCTGTTTGGTGATGTCGTCTATTATGGCCTTCATAGAAGCAACAGGAGATTGTTGCATCCATCTAGAACCCTCAGAACTACAGTGCTATGATGTCACTCACTTCCACAGGCCTTGCAGAGTGTAAACAACAACAACCCAGCTTTGTTGTGTATGTAACCATAGGGATTTGTGATGTCACCTAGAACCTTCACAGCAGCGACAGCTTTATGAGGAGCATCAGCACTGCTCTGCCTGAGCAGAACCATCACCGCCATAGGTTGTCAAATAACCCGGATTTAACCCACACAGGTAAGTCCAATGGGGTGCAGGCATGTCCTCTATGCTTACAGCTTCCCGTGGGTGTTGGTTTGATACCGTTTGGGGACAGCCAAGGAGGCATCTGCAGGCAACAAAGGTAGGTGTGTGCTTGTGTGTGTGTTTCCTATGCAGATCCTAAGCCCAGTGTCACATGCAAGTAGGAGGAGTAAGAAGGGTTCCTGGCAAATCCGGGTTATGGATTGCATTTAAAAAGGCCCCGTGGGAGTGCAATGGGCCCCTGTCTTGCTGCTTAGCAATAATGGTATGGGTTTAGGTTCTGCTGTGTGTACTGGTGGTTGACTGCCCCCCAGCCCAGAGTGTGCATGGAAAATTGTCTGGCAGCCTCCCTGACAGCAAGCAGTGATAGTGCCCATGAAGGGGACCTTGTTGGGCCCGCCCCTTTCACGGTTATCGCTTCTCGGCCTTTTGGCTAAGATCAAGTGTAGTATCTGTTCTTATCAGTTTAATATCTGATACGTCCCCTATCTGGGGACCATATATTAAATGGATTTTTGAGAACGGGGGCCGATTTCGAAGCTTGCTTCCGTCGCCCTATGCATTGACCCGATATGGCAGTATCTTCGGGTACAGTGCACCACCCCCTTACAGGGTTAAAAAGAAAGATTCCTACTTTCATTGCTACCTGCTTGCTGGCTAGCCAGCTAGCCAGCCCTGTGGGCCTTGCTGCTGCAGCCAAAAAACAAAAGGTGGTGCTGCTGCTGCTGCTTCTGCTGCTTCTGCTTCTGCTTGTGTCTGGCCCCTGTTGGAGCGTCCAGGCACAGGACTTCTGCTGCTGCTGACTAAATGGCCTCCTTAATTGGATCATTTGAGTAGCCAGCACACCTGTGCAGGTAGGGCATGACATGATAGGCAGCTGCCTTGATAGCGGGTGGGTGCTGAATGTTCCTAATTGACAAAATAAGATTAATGCTTATGAAGAAATATAAAATCTCATCCCTTCCCCAATATCGCGCCACACCCCTACCCCTTAATTCCCTGGTTGAACTTGATGGACATATGTCTTTTTTCGACCGTACTAACTATGTAACTATGTAACATAACATGGGGGGGGGGGGGGGGGGTCTCCTGGCTGTTCACACAGGTGTGTCATTGCTGTACATTGACCATGCATTGCTTCTGTGGTATTGCAAAGGCAAAGACAAATGCTTCCAGCCATCCATTGCACTAATGGATTGGTCATCAGCTGGCTGTCTATGTCCCGCATCAATATAGACCAAAGTACAGAGGGTTAGGCTATGCTATTGTGCACCTACCTGATGCATCAGAAGGTGCGAGGCCCTTGCTAAATTCTGTGCACAGACTTTGAGATCTATACTTTAGACTGTATCTAAACCTGCTCCAACATGGACTGACATTCTGGCCTACTTTCAGCCGATGCGACTTGTCTGTCGCTGAACAGTCGCTTTTTATGTATTCAGCACCTATGTATAATGTTGTAAAAATGCTCTAGAAGCTAAAGTCGCAGAAATGTCACACATATTTGGCCTGCAACTTTCTGTGCGACAAATTCAGACAGGAAAAATCAGTATAAATCCTTAGAAAATTATCCCCCAGTGTCTCCATCTGCTGGCGGTATTGAATAAGCATTGCTGCACTGATGGGGTATGCATTAGACGAAAAAAAAGAAGAAAAAGAAGAATAATACGCCCAGAAAAGAGGCGAAAAGGAGAAAAACGTAAAAAAACGTGAAAAAAAAGTAAGAGGAAGAGAAGGGAAAAAAAGGTGGAAATGGGTTTAAAAGTGATTTCGGCGGAGAAATATATATATATATATATATATATATATATATATATATATATATATACGCGCACACACACACATATATATAAACGTATTCTCCGTTGAGATATTGCAGCCGCTGCTGTGTCCAGGCCCAGGAGCCTTAGCACTGTGCTGTGATGTCACTCAATACCACTGACATCACTAGGTGTAAACAACATCTCTCCTTTGCTGTGTATGTGACTATGGAGCTGTTTGGTGATGTCGTCTATTATGGCCTTCATAGAAGCAACAGGAGATTGTTGCATCCATCTAGAACCCTCAGAACTACAGTGCTATGATGTCACTCACTTCCACAGGCCTTGCAGAGTGTAAACAACAACAACCCAGCTTTGTTGTGTATGTAACCATAGGGATTTGTGATGTCACCTAGAACCTTCACAGCAGCGACAGCTTTATGAGGAGCATCAGCACTGCTCTGCCTGAGCAGAACCATCACCGCCATAGGTTGTCAAATAACCCGGATTTAACCCACACAGGTAAGTCCAATGGGGTGCAGGCATGTCCTCTATGCTTACAGCTTCCCGTGGGTGTTGGTTTGATACCGTTTGGGGACAGCCAAGGAGGCATCTGCAGGCAACAAAGGTAGGTGTGTGCTTGTGTGTGTGTTTCCTATGCAGATCCTAAGCCCAGTGTCACATGCAAGTAGGAGGAGTAAGAAGGGTTCCTGGCAAATCCGGGTTATGGATTGCATTTAAAAAGGCCCCGTGGGAGTGCAATGGGCCCCTGTCTTGCTGCTTAGCAATAATGGTATGGGTTTAGGTTCTGCTGTGTGTACTGGTGGTTGACTGCCCCCCAGCCCAGAGTGTGCATGGAAAATTGTCTGGCAGCCTCCCTGACAGCAAGCAGTGATAGTGCCCATGAAGGGGACCTTGTTGGGCCCGCCCCTTTCACGGTTATCGCTTCTCGGCCTTTTGGCTAAGATCAAGTGTAGTATCTGTTCTTATCAGTTTAATATCTGATACGTCCCCTATCTGGGGACCATATATTAAATGGATTTTTGAGAACGGGGGCCGATTTCGAAGCTTGCTTCCGTCGCCCTATGCATTGACCCGATATGGCAGTATCTTCGGGTACAGTGCACCACCCCCTTACAGGGTTAAAAAGAAAGATTCCTACTTTCATTGCTACCTGCTTGCTGGCTAGCCAGCTAGCCAGCCCTGTGGGCCTTGCTGCTGCAGCCAAAAAACAAAAGGTGGTGCTGCTGCTGCTGCTTCTGCTGCTTCTGCTTCTGCTTGTGTCTGGCCCCTGTTGGAGCGTCCAGGCACAGGACTTCTGCTGCTGCTGACTAAATGGCCTCCTTAATTGGATCATTTGAGTAGCCAGCACACCTGTGCAGGTAGGGCATGACATGATAGGCAGCTGCCTTGATAGCGGGTGGGTGCTGAATGTTCCTAATTGACAAAATAAGATTAATGCTTATGAAGAAATATAAAATCTCATCCCTTCCCCAATATCGCGCCACACCCCTACCCCTTAATTCCCTGGTTGAACTTGATGGACATATGTCTTTTTTCGACCGTACTAACTATGTAACTATGTAACATAACATGGGGGGGGGGGGGGGGTCTCCTGGCTGTTCACACAGGTGTGTCATTGCTGTACATTGACCATGCATTGCTTCTGTGGTATTGCAAAGGCAAAGACAAATGCTTCCAGCCATCCATTGCACTAATGGATTGGTCATCAGCTGGCTGTCTATGTCCCGCATCAATATAGACCAAAGTACAGAGGGTTAGGCTATGCTATTGTGCACCTACCTGATGCATCAGAAGGTGCGAGGCCCTTGCTAAATTCTGTGCACAGACTTTGAGATCTATACTTTAGACTGTATCTAAACCTGCTCCAACATGGACTGACATTCTGGCCTACTTTCAGCCGATGCGACTTGTCTGTCGCTGAACAGTCGCTTTTTATGTATTCAGCACCTATGTATAATGTTGTAAAAATGCTCTAGAAGCTAAAGTCGCAGAAATGTCACACATATTTGGCCTGCAACTTTCTGTGCGACAAATTCAGACAGGAAAAATCAGTATAAATCCTTAGAAAATTATCCCCCAGTGTCTCCATCTGCTGGCGGTATTGAATAAGCATTGCTGCACTGATGGGGTATGCATTAGACGAAAAAAAAGAAGAAAAAGAAGAATAATACGCCCAGAAAAGAGGCGAAAAGGAGAAAAACGTAAAAAAACGTGAAAAAAAAGTAAGAGGAAGAGAAGGGAAAAAAAGGTGGAAATGGGTTTAAAAGTGATTTCGGCGGAGAAATATATATATATATATATATATATATATATATATATATATATATATACGCGCACACACACACATATATATAAACATATTCTCCGTTGAGATATTGCAGCCGCTGCTGTGTCCAGGCCCAGGAGCCTTAGCACTGTGCTGTGATGTCACTCAATACCACTGACATCACTAGGTGTAAACAACATCTCTCCTTTGCTGTGTATGTGACTATGGAGCTGTTTGGTGATGTCGTCTATTATGGCCTTCATAGAAGCAACAGGAGATTGTTGCATCCATCTAGAACCCTCAGAACTACAGTGCTATGATGTCACTCACTTCCACAGGCCTTGCAGAGTGTAAACAACAACAACCCAGCTTTGTTGTGTATGTAACCATAGGGATTTGTGATGTCACCTAGAACCTTCACAGCAGCGACAGCTTTATGAGGAGCATCAGCACTGCTCTGCCTGAGCAGAACCATCACCGCCATAGGTTGTCAAATAACCCGGATTTAACCCACACAGGTAAGTCCAATGGGGTGCAGGCATGTCCTCTATGCTTACAGCTTCCCGTGGGTGTTGGTTTGATACCGTTTGGGGACAGCCAAGGAGGCATCTGCAGGCAACAAAGGTAGGTGTGTGCTTGTGTGTGTGTTTCCTATGCAGATCCTAAGCCCAATGTCACATGCAAGTAGGAGGAGTAAGAAGGGTTCCTGGCAAATCCGGGTTATGGATTGCATTTAAAAAGGCCCCGTGGGAGTGCAATGGGCCCCTGTCTTGCTGCTTAGCAATAATGGTATGGGTTTAGGTTCTGCTGTGTGTACTGGTGGTTGACTGCCCCCCAGCCCAGAGTGTGCATGGAAAATTGTCTGGCAGCCTCCCTGACAGCAAGCAGTGATAGTGCCCATGAAGGGGACCTTGTTGGGCCCGCCCCTTTCACGGTTATCGCTTCTCGGCCTTTTGGCTAAGATCAAGTGTAGTATCTGTTCTTATCAGTTTAATATCTGATACTTCCCCTATCTGGGGACCATATATTAAATGGATTTTTGAGAACGGGGGCCGATTTCGAAGCTTGCTTCCGTCGCCCTATGCATTGACCCGATATGGCAGTATCTTCGGGTACAGTGCACCACCCCCTTACAGGGTTAAAAAGAAAGATTCCTACTTTCATTGCTACCTGCTTGCTGGCTAGCCAGCTAGCCAGCCCTGTGGGCCTTGCTGCTGCAGCCAAAAAACAAAAGGTGGTGCTGCTGCTGCTGCTTCTGCTGCTTCTGCTTCTGCTTGTGTCTGGCCCCTGTTGGAGCGTCCAGGCACAGGACTTCTGCTGCTGCTGACTAAATGGCCTCCTTAATTGGATCATTTGAGTAGCCAGCACACCTGTGCAGGTAGGGCATGACATGATAGGCAGCTGCCTTGATAGCGGGTGGGTGCTGAATGTTCCTAATTGACAAAATAAGATTAATGCTTATGAAGAAATATAAAATCTCATCCCTTCCCCAATATCGCGCCACACCCCTACCCCTTAATTCCCTGGTTGAACTTGATGGACATATGTCTTTTTTCGACCGTACTAACTATGTAACTATGTAACATAACATGGGGGGGGGGGGGGGTCTCCTGGCTGTTCACACAGGTGTGTCATTGCTGTACATTGACCATGCATTGCTTCTGTGGTATTGCAAAGGCAAAGACAAATGCTTCCAGCCATCCATTGCACTAATGGATTGGTCATCAGCTGGCTGTCTATGTCCCGCATCAATATAGACCAAAGTACAGAGGGTTAGGCTATGCTATTGTGCACCTACCTGATGCATCAGAAGGTGCGAGGCCCTTGCTAAATTCTGTGCACAGACTTTGAGATCTATACTTTAGACTGTATCTAAACCTGCTCCAACATGGACTGACATTCTGGCCTACTTTCAGCCGATGCGACTTGTCTGTCGCTGAACAGTCGCTTTTTATGTATTCAGCACCTATGTATAATGTTGTAAAAATGCTCTAGAAGCTAAAGTCGCAGAAATGTCACACATATTTGGCCTGCAACTTTCTGTGCGACAAATTCAGACAGGAAAAATCAGTATAAATCCTTAGAAAATTATCCCCCAGTGTCTCCATCTGCTGGCGGTATTGAATAAGCATTGCTGCACTGATGGGGTATGCATTAGACGAAAAAAAAGAAGAAAAAGAAGAATAATACGCCCAGAAAAGAGGCGAAAAGGAGAAAAACGTAAAAAAACGTGAAAAAAAAGTAAGAGGAAGAGAAGGGAAAAAAAGGTGGAAATGGGTTTAAAAGTGATTTCGGCGGAGAAATATATATATATATATATATATATATATATATATATATATATATATATATATACGCGCACACACACACATATATATAAACGTATTCTCCGTTGAGATATTGCAGCCGCTGCTGTGTCCAGGCCCAGGAGCCTTAGCACTGTGCTGTGATGTCACTCAATACCACTGACATCACTAGGTGTAAACAACATCTCTCCTTTGCTGTGTATGTGACTATGGAGCTGTTTGGTGATGTCGTCTATTATGGCCTTCATAGAAGCAACAGGAGATTGTTGCATCCATCTAGAACCCTCAGAACTACAGTGCTATGATGTCACTCACTTCCACAGGCCTTGCAGAGTGTAAACAACAACAACCCAGCTTTGTTGTGTATGTAACCATAGGGATTTGTGATGTCACCTAGAACCTTCACAGCAGCGACAGCTTTATGAGGAGCATCAGCACTGCTCTGCCTGAGCAGAACCATCACCGCCATAGGTTGTCAAATAACCCGGATTTAACCCACACAGGTAAGTCCAATGGGGTGCAGGCATGTCCTCTATGCTTACAGCTTCCCGTGGGTGTTGGTTTGATACCGTTTGGGGACAGCCAAGGAGGCATCTGCAGGCAACAAAGGTAGGTGTGTGCTTGTGTGTGTGTTTCCTATGCAGATCCTAAGCCCAGTGTCACATGCAAGTAGGAGGAGTAAGAAGGGTTCCTGGCAAATCCGGGTTATGGATTGCATTTAAAAAGGCCCCGTGGGAGTGCAATGGGCCCCTGTCTTGCTGCTTAGCAATAATGGTATGGGTTTAGGTTCTGCTGTGTGTACTGGTGGTTGACTGCCCCCCAGCCCAGAGTGTGCATGGAAAATTGTCTGGCAGCCTCCCTGACAGCAAGCAGTGATAGTGCCCATGAAGGGGACCTTGTTGGGCCCGCCCCTTTCACGGTTATCGCTTCTCGGCCTTTTGGCTAAGATCAAGTGTAGTATCTGTTCTTATCAGTTTAATATCTGATACGTCCCCTATCTGGGGACCATATATTAAATGGATTTTTGAGAACGGGGGCCGATTTCGAAGCTTGCTTCCGTCGCCCTATGCATTGACCCGATATGGCAGTATCTTCGGGTACAGTGCACCACCCCCTTACAGGGTTAAAAAGAAAGATTCCTACTTTCATTGCTACCTGCTTGCTGGCTAGCCAGCTAGCCAGCCCTGAGGGCCTTGCTGCTGCAGCCAAAAAACAAAAGGTGGTGCTGCTGCTGCTGCTTCTGCTGCTTCTGCTTCTGCTTGTGTCTGGCCCCTGTTGGAGCGTCCAGGCACAGGACTTCTGCTGCTGCTGACTAAATGGCCTCCTTAATTGGATCATTTGAGTAGCCAGCACACCTGTGCAGGTAGGGCATGACATGATAGGCAGCTGCCTTGATAGCGGGTGGGTGCTGAATGTTCCTAATTGACAAAATAAGATTAATGCTTATGAAGAAATATAAAATCTCATCCCTTCCCCAATATCGCGCCACACCCCTACCCCTTAATTCCCTGGTTGAACTTGATGGACATATGTCTTTTTTCGACCGTACTAACTATGTAACTATGTAACATAACATGGGGCTGTTCACACAGGTGTGTCATTGCTGTACATTGACCATGCATTGCTTCTGTGGTATTGCAAAGGCAAAGACAAATGCTTCCAGCCATCCATTGCACTAATGGATTGGTCATCAGCTGGCTGTCTATGTCCCGCATCAATATAGACCAAAGTACAGAGGGTTAGGCTATGCTATTGTGCACCTACCTGATGCATCAGAAGGTGCGAGGCCCTTGCTAAATTCTGTGCACAGACTTTGAGATCTATACTTTAGACTGTATCTAAACCTGCTCCAACATGGACTGACATTCTGGCCTACTTTCAGCCGATGCGACTTGTCTGTCGCTGAACAGTCGCTTTTTATGTATTCAGCACCTATGTATAATGTTGTAAAAATGCTCTAGAAGCTAAAGTCGCAGAAATGTCACACATATTTGGCCTGCAACTTTCTGTGCGACAAATTCAGACAGGAAAAATCAGTATAAATCCTTAGAAAATTATCCCCCAGTGTCTCCATCTGCTGGCGGTATTGAATAAGCATTGCTGCACTGATGGGGTATGCATTAGACGAAAAAAAAGAAGAAAAAGAAGAATAATACGCCCAGAAAAGAGGCGAAAAGGAGAAAAACGTAAAAAAACGGGAAAAAAAAGTAAGAGGAAGAGAAGGGAAAAAAAGGTGGAAATGGGTTTAAAAGTGATTTCGGCGGAGAAATATATATATATATATATATATATATATATATATATATATATATATATACGCGCACACACACACATATATATAAACGTATTCTCCGTTGAGATATTGCAGCCGCTGCTGTGTCCAGGCCCAGGAGCCTTAGCACTGTGCTGTGATGTCACTCAATACCACTGACATCACTAGGTGTAAACAACATCTCTCCTTTGCTGTGTATGTGACTATGGAGCTGTTTGGTGATGTCGTCTATTATGGCCTTCATAGAAGCAACAGGAGATTGTTGCATCCATCTAGAACCCTCAGAACTACAGTGCTATGATGTCACTCACTTCCACAGGCCTTGCAGAGTGTAAACAACAACAACCCAGCTTTGTTGTGTATGTAACCATAGGGATTTGTGATGTCACCTAGAACCTTCACAGCAGCGACAGCTTTATGAGGAGCATCAGCACTGCTCTGCCTGAGCAGAACCATCACCGCCATAGGTTGTCAAATAACCCGGATTTAACCCACACAGGTAAGTCCAATGGGGTGCAGGCATGTCCTCTATGCTTACAGCTTCCCGTGGGTGTTGGTTTGATACCGTTTGGGGACAGCCAAGGAGGCATCTGCAGGCAACAAAGGTAGGTGTGTGCTTGTGTGTGTGTTTCCTATGCAGATCCTAAGCCCAGTGTCACATGCAAGTAGGAGGAGTAAGAAGGGTTCCTGGCAAATCCGGGTTATGGATTGCATTTAAAAAGGCCCCGTGGGAGTGCAATGGGCCCCTGTCTTGCTGCTTAGCAATAATGGTATGGGTTTAGGTTCTGCTGTGTGTACTGGTGGTTGACTGCCCCCCAGCCCAGAGTGTGCATGGAAAATTGTCTGGCAGCCTCCCTGACAGCAAGCAGTGATAGTGCCCATGAAGGGGACCTTGTTGGGCCCGCCCCTTTCACGGTTATCGCTTCTCGGCCTTTTGGCTAAGATCAAGTGTAGTATCTGTTCTTATCAGTTTAATATCTGATACGTCCCCTATCTGGGGACCATATATTAAATGGATTTTTGAGAACGGGGGCCGATTTCGAAGCTTGCTTCCGTCGCCCTATGCATTGACCCGATATGGCAGTATCTTCGGGTACAGTGCACCACCCCCTTACAGGGTTAAAAAGAAAGATTCCTACTTTCATTGCTACCTGCTTGCTGGCTAGCCAGCTAGCCAGCCCTGTGGGCCTTGCTGCTGCAGCCAAAAAACAAAAGGTGGTGCTGCTGCTTCTGCTGCTTCTGCTTCTGCTTGTGTCTGGCCCCTGTTGGAGCGTCCAGGCACAGGACTTCTGCTGCTGCTGACTAAATGGCCTCCTTAATTGGATCATTTGAGTAGCGAGCACACCTGTGCAGGTAGGGCATGACATGATAGGCAGCTGCCTTGATAGCGGGTGGGTGCTGAATGTTCCTAATTGACAAAATAAGATTAATGCTTATGAAGAAATATAAAATCTCATCCCTTCCCCAATATCGCGCCACACCCCTACCCCTTAATTCCCTGGTTGAACTTGATGGACATATGTCTTTTTTCGACCGTACTAACTATGTAACTATGTAACATAACATGGGGGGGGGGGGGGGGGGGGTCTCCTGGCTGTTCACACAGGTGTGTCATTGCTGTACATTGACCATGCATTGCTTCTGTGGTATTGCAAAGGCAAAGACAAATGCTTCCAGCCATCCATTGCACTAATGGATTGGTCATCAGCTGGCTGTCTATGTCCCGCATCAATATAGACCAAAGTACAGAGGGTTAGGCTATGCTATTGTGCACCTACCTGATGCATCAGAAGGTGCGAGGCCCTTGCTAAATTCTGTGCACAGACTTTGAGATCTATACTTTAGACTGTATCTAAACCTGCTCCAACATGGACTGACATTCTGGCCTACTTTCAGCCGATGCGACTTGTCTGTCGCTGAACAGTCGCTTTTTATGTATTCAGCACCTATGTATAATGTTGTAAAAATGCTCTAGAAGCTAAAGTCGCAGAAATGTCACACATATTTGGCCTGCAACTTTCTGTGCGACAAATTCAGACAGGAAAAATCAGTATAAATCCTTAGAAAATTATCCCCCAGTGTCTCCATCTGCTGGCGGTATTGAATAAGCATTGCTGCACTGATGGGGTATGCATTAGACGAAAAAAAAGAAGAAAAAGAAGAATAATACGCCCAGAAAAGAGGCGAAAAGGAGAAAAACGTAAAAAAAGTGAAAAAAAAGTAAGAGGAAGAGAAGGGAAAAAAGGTGGAAATGGGTTTAAAAGTGATTTCGGCGGAGAAATATATATATATATATATATATATATATATATATATATATACGCGCACACACACACATATATATAAACGTATTCTCCGTTGAGATATTGCAGCCGCTGCTGTGTCCAGGCCCAGGAGCCTTAGCACTGTGCTGTGATGTCACTCAATACCACTGACATCACTAGGTGTAAACAACATCTCTCCTTTGCTGTGTATGTGACTATGGAGCTGTTTGGTGATGTCGTCTATTATGGCCTTCATAGAAGCAACAGGAGATTGTTGCATCCATCTAGAACCCTCAGAACTACAGTGCTATGATGTCACTCACTTCCACAGGCCTTGCAGAGTGTAAACAACAACAACCCAGCTTTGTTGTGTATGTAACCATAGGGATTTGTGATGTCACCTAGAACCTTCACAGCAGCGACAGCTTTATGAGGAGCATCAGCACTGCTCTGCCTGAGCAGAACCATCACCGCCATAGGTTGTCAAATAACCCGGATTTAACCCACACAGGTAAGTCCAATGGGGTGCAGGCATGTCCTCTATGCTTACAGCTTCCCGTGGGTGTTGGTTTGATACCGTTTGGGGACAGCCAAGGAGGCATCTGCAGGCAACAAAGGTAGGTGTGTGCTTGTGTGTGTGTTTCCTATGCAGATCCTAAGCCCAGTGTCACATGCAAGTAGGAGGAGTAAGAAGGGTTCCTGGCAAATCCGGGTTATGGATTGCATTTAAAAAGGCCCCGTGGGAGTGCAATGGGCCCCTGTCTTGCTGCTTAGCAATAATGGTATGGGTTTAGGTTCTGCTGTGTGTACTGGTGGTTGACTGCCCCCCAGCCCAGAGTGTGCATGGAAAATTGTCTGGCAGCCTCCCTGACAGCAAGCAGTGATAGTGCCCATGAAGGGGACCTTGTTGGGCCCGCCCCTTTCACGGTTATCGCTTCTCGGCCTTTTGGCTAAGATCAAGTGTAGTATCTGTTCTTATCAGTTTAATATCTGATACGTCCCCTATCTGGGGACCATATATTAAATGGATTTTTGAGAACGGGGGCCGATTTCGAAGCTTGCTTCCGTCGCCCTATGCATTGACCCGATATGGCAGTATCTTCGGGTACAGTGCACCACCCCCTTACAGGGTTAAAAAGAAAGATTCCTACTTTCATTGCTACCTGCTTGCTGGCTAGCCAGCTAGCCAGCCCTGTGGGCCTTGCTGCTGCAGCCAAAAAACAAAAGGTGGTGCTGCTGCTTCTGCTGCTTCTGCTTCTGCTTGTGTCTGGCCCCTGTTGGAGCGTCCAGGCACAGGACTTCTGCTGCTGCTGACTAAATGGCCTCCTTAATTGGATCATTTGAGTAGCCAGCACACCTGTGCAGGTAGGGCATGACATGATAGGCAGCTGCCTTGATAGCGGGTGGGTGCTGAATGTTCCTAATTGACAAAATAAGATTAATGCTTATGAAGAAATATAAAATCTCATCCCTTCCCCAATATCGCGCCACACCCCTACCCCTTAATTCCCTGGTTGAACTTGATGGACATATGTCTTTTTTCGACCGTACTAACTATGTAACTATGTAACATAACATGGGGGGTCTCCTGGCTGTTCACACAGGTGTGTCATTGCTGTACATTGACCATGCATTGCTTCTGTGGTATTGCAAAGGCAAAGACAAATGCTTCCAGCCATCCATTGCACTAATGGATTGGTCATCAGCTGGCTGTCTATGTCCCGCATCAATATAGACCAAAGTACAGAGGGTTAGGCTATGCTATTGTGCACCTACCTGATGCATCAGAAGGTGCGAGGCCCTTGCTAAATTCTGTGCACAGACTTTGAGATCTATACTTTAGACTGTATCTAAACCTGCTCCAACATGGACTGACATTCTGGCCTACTTTCAGCCGGTGCGACTTGTCTGTCGCTGAACAGTCGCTTTTTATGTATTCAGCACCTATGTATAATGTTGTAAAAATGCTCTAGAAGCTAAAGTCGCAGAAATGTCACACATATTTGGCCTGCAACTTTCTGTGCGACAAATTCAGACAGGAAAAATCAGTATAAATCCTTAGAAAATTATCCCCCAGTGTCTCCATCTGCTGGCGGTATTGAATAAGCATTGCTGCACTGATGGGGTATGCATTAGACAAAAAAAAAGAAGAAAAAGAAGAATAATACGCCCAGAAAAGAGGCGAAAAGGAGAAAAACGTAAAAAAACGTGAAAAAAAAGTAAGAGGAAGAGAAGGGAAAAAAAGGTGGAAATGGGTTTAAAAGTGATTTCGGCGGAGAAATATATATATATATATATATATATATATATATATATATATATATATATATATATACGCGCACACACACACATATATATAAACGTATTCTCCGTTGAGATATTGCAGCCGCTGCTGTGTCCAGGCCCAGGAGCCTTAGCACTGTGCTGTGATGTCACTCAATACCACTGACATCACTAGGTGTAAACAACATCTCTCCTTTGCTGTGTATGTGACTATGGAGCTGTTTGGTGATGTCGTCTATTATGGCCTTCATAGAAGCAACAGGAGATTGTTGCATCCATCTAGAACCCTCAGAACTACAGTGCTATGATGTCACTCACTTCCACAGGCCTTGCAGAGTGTAAACAACAACAACCCAGCTTTGTTGTGTATGTAACCATAGGGATTTGTGATGTCACCTAGAACCTTCACAGCAGCGACAGCTTTATGAGGAGCATCAGCACTGCTCTGCCTGAGCAGAACCATCACCGCCATAGGTTGTCAAATAACCCGGATTTAACCCACACAGGTAAGTCCAATGGGGTGCAGGCATGTCCTCTATGCTTACAGCTTCCCGTGGGTGTTGGTTTGATACCGTTTGGGGACAGCCAAGGAGGCATCTGCAGGCAACAAAGGTAGGTGTGTGCTTGTGTGTGTGTTTCCTATGCAGATCCTAAGCCCAGTGTCACATGCAAGTAGGAGGAGTAAGAAGGGTTCCTGGCAAATCCGGGTTATGGATTGCATTTAAAAAGGCCCCGTGGGAGTGCAATGGGCCCCTGTCTTGCTGCTTAGCAATAATGGTATGGGTTTAGGTTCTGCTGTGTGTACTGGTGGTTGACTGCCCCCCAGCCCAGAGTGTGCATGGAAAATTGTCTGGCAGCCTCCCTGACAGCAAGCAGTGATAGTGCCCATGAAGGGGACCTTGTTGGGCCCGCCCCTTTCACGGTTATCGCTTCTCGGCCTTTTGGCTAAGATCAAGTGTAGTATCTGTTCTTATCAGTTTAATATCTGATACGTCCCCTATCTGGGGACCATATATTAAATGGATTTTTGAGAACGGGGGCCGATTTCGAAGCTTGCTTCCGTCGCCCTATGCATTGACCCGATATGGCAGTATCTTCGGGTACAGTGCACCACCCCCTTACAGGGTTAAAAAGAAAGATTCCTACTTTCATTGCTACCTGCTTGCTGGCTAGCCAGCTAGCCAGCCCTGTGGGCCTTGCTGCTGCAGCCAAAAAACAAAAGGTGGTGCTGCTGCTGCTGCTTCTGCTGCTTCTGCTTCTGCTTGTGTCTGGCCCCTGTTGGAGCGTCCAGGCACAGGACTTCTGCTGCTGCTGACTAAATGGCCTCCTTAATTGGATCATTTGAGTAGCCAGCACACCTGTGCAGGTAGGGCATGACATGATAGGCAGCTGCCTTGATAGCGGGTGGGTGCTGAATGTTCCTAATTGACAAAATAAGATTAATGCTTATGAAGAAATATAAAATCTCATCCCTTCCCCAATATCGCGCCACACCCCTACCCCTTAATTCCCTGGTTGAACTTGATGGACATATGTCTTTTTTCGACCGTACTAACTATGTAACTATGTAACATAACATGGGGGGGGGGGGGGTCTCCTGGCTGTTCACACAGGTGTGTCATTGCTGTACATTGACCATGCATTGCTTCTGTGGTATTGCAAAGGCAAAGACAAATGCTTCCAGCCATCCATTGCACTAATGGATTGGTCATCAGCTGGCTGTCTATGTCCCGCATCAATATAGACCAAAGTACAGAGGGTTAGGCTATGCTATTGTGCACCTACCTGATGCATCAGAAGGTGCGAGGCCCTTGCTAAATTCTGTGCACAGACTTTGAGATCTATACTTTAGACTGTATCTAAACCTGCTCCAACATGGACTGACATTCTGGCCTACTTTCAGCCGATGCGACTTGTCTGTCGCTGAACAGTCGCTTTTTATGTATTCAGCACCTATGTATAATGTTGTAAAAATGCTCTAGAAGCTAAAGTCGCAGAAATGTCACACATATTTGGCCTGCAACTTTCTGTGCGACAAATTCAGACAGGAAAAATCAGTATAAATCCTTAGAAAATTATCCCCCAGTGTCTCCATCTGCTGGCGGTATTGAATAAGCATTGCTGCACTGATGGGGTATGCATTAGACGAAAAAAAAGAAGAAAAAGAAGAATAATACGCCCAGAAAAGAGGCGAAAAGGAGAAAAACGTAAAAAAACGTGAAAAAAAAGTAAGAGGAAGAGAAGGGAAAAAAGGTGGAAATGGGTTTAAAAGTGATTTCGGCGGAGAAATATATATATATATATATATATATATATATATATATATATATATATATACGCGCACACACACACATATATATAAACGTATTCTCCGTTGAGATATTGCAGCCGCTGCTGTGTCCAGGCCCAGGAGCCTTAGCACTGTGCTGTGATGTCACTCAATACCACTGACATCACTAGGTGTAAACAACATCTCTCCTTTGCTGTGTATGTGACTATGGAGCTGTTTGGTGATGTCGTCTATTATGGCCTTCATAGAAGCAACAGGAGATTGTTGCATCCATCTAGAACCCTCAGAACTACAGTGCTATGATGTCACTCACTTCCACAGGCCTTGCAGAGTGTAAACAACAACAACCCAGCTTTGTTGTGTATGTAACCATAGGGATTTGTGATGTCACCTAGAACCTTCACAGCAGCGACAGCTTTATGAGGAGCATCAGCACTGCTCTGCCTGAGCAGAACCATCACCGCCATAGGTTGTCAAATAACCCGGATTTAACCCACACAGGTAAGTCCAATGGGGTGCAGGCATGTCCTCTATGCTTACAGCTTCCCGTGGGTGTTGGTTTGATACCGTTTGGGGACAGCCAAGGAGGCATCTGCAGGCAACAAAGGTAGGTGTGTGCTTGTGTGTGTGTTTCCTATGCAGATCCTAAGCCCAGTGTCACATGCAAGTAGGAGGAGTAAGAAGGGTTCCTGGCAAATCCAGGTTATGGATTGCATTTAAAAAGGCCCCGTGGGAGTGCAATGGGCCCCTGTCTTGCTGCTTAGCAATAATGGTATGGGTTTAGGTTCTGCTGTGTGTACTGGTGGTTGACTGCCCCCCAGCCCAGAGTGTGCATGGAAAATTGTCTGGCAGCCTCCCTGACAGCAAGCAGTGATAGTGCCCATGAAGGGGACCTTGTTGGGCCCGCCCCTTTCACGGTTATCGCTTCTCGGCCTTTTGGCTAAGATCAAGTGTAGTATCTGTTCTTATCAGTTTAATATCTGATACGTCCCCTATCTGGGGACCATATATTAAATGGATTTTTGAGAACGGGGGCCGATTTCGAAGCTTGCTTCCGTCGCCCTATGCATTGACCCGATATGGCAGTATCTTCGGGTACAGTGCACCACCCCCTTACAGGGTTAAAAAGAAAGATTCCTACTTTCATTGCTACCTGCTTGCTGGCTAGCCAGCTAGCCAGCCCTGTGGGCCTTGCTGCTGCAGCCAAAAAACAAAAGGTGGTGCTGCTGCTGCTGCTTCTGCTGCTTCTGCTTCTGCTTGTGTCTGGCCCCTGTTGGAGCGTCCAGGCACAGGACTTCTGCTGCTGCTGACTAAATGGCCTCCTTAATTGGATCATTTGAGTAGCCAGCACACCTGTGCAGGTAGGGCATGACATGATAGGCAGCTGCCTTGATAGCGGGTGGGTGCTGAATGTTCCTAATTGACAAAATAAGATTAATGCTTATGAAGAAATATAAAATCTCATCCCTTCCCCAATATCGCGCCACACCCCTACCCCTTAATTCCCTGGTTGAACTTGATGGACATATGTCTTTTTTCGACCGTACTAACTATGTAACTATGTAACATAACATGGGGGGGGGGGGGGGGGGGGGGTCTCCTGGCTGTTCACACAGGTGTGTCATTGCTGTACATTGACCATGCATTGCTTCTGTGGTATTGCAAAGGCAAAGACAAATGCTTCCAGCCATCCATTGCACTAATGGATTGGTCATCAGCTGGCTGTCTATGTCCCGCATCAATATAGACCAAAGTACAGAGGGTTAGGCTATGCTATTGTGCACCTACCTGATGCATCAGAAGGTGCGAGGCCCTTGCTAAATTCTGTGCACAGACTTTGAGATCTATACTTTAGACTGTATCTAAACCTGCTCCAACATGGACTGACATTCTGGCCTACTTTCAGCCGATGCGACTTGTCTGTCGCTGAACAGTCGCTTTTTATGTATTCAGCACCTATGTATAATGTTGTAAAAATGCTCTAGAAGCTAAAGTCGCAGAAATGTCACACATATTTGGCCTGCAACTTTCTGTGCGACAAATTCAGACAGGAAAAATCAGTATAAATCCTTAGAAAATTATCCCCCAGTGTCTCCATCTGCTGGCGGTATTGAATAAGCATTGCTGCACTGATGGGGTATGCATTAGACGAAAAAAAAGAAGAAAAAGAAGAATAATACGCCCAGAAAAGAGGCGAAAAGGAGAAAAACGTAAAAAAACGGGAAAAAAAAGTAAGAGGAAGAGAAGGGAAAAAAAGGTGGAAATGGGTTTAAAAGTGATTTCGGCGGAGAAATATATATATATATATATATATATATATATATATATATATATATATATACGCGCACACACACACATATATATAAACGTATTCTCCGTTGAGATATTGCAGCCGCTGCTGTGTCCAGGCCCAGGAGCCTTAGCACTGTGCTGTGATGTCACTCAATACCACTGACATCACTAGGTGTAAACAACATCTCTCCTTTGCTGTGTATGTGACTATGGAGCTGTTTGGTGATGTCGTCTATTACGGCCTTCATAGAAGCAACAGGAGATTGTTGCATCCATCTAGAACCCTCAGAACTACAGTGCTATGATGTCACTCACTTCCACAGGCCTTGCAGAGTGTAAACAACAACAACCCAGCTTTGTTGTGTATGTAACCATAGGGATTTGTGATGTCACCTAGAACCTTCACAGCAGCGACAGCTTTATGAGGAGCATCAGCACTGCTCTGCCTGAGCAGAACCATCACCGCCATAGGTTGTCAAATAACCCGGATTTAACCCACACAGGTAAGTCCAATGGGGTGCAGGCATGTCCTCTATGCTTACAGCTTCCCGTGGGTGTTGGTTTGATACCGTTTGGGGACAGCCAAGGAGGCATCTGCAGGCAACAAAGGTAGGTGTGTGCTTGTGTGTGTGTTTCCTATGCAGATCCTAAGCCCAGTGTCACATGCAAGTAGGAGGAGTAAGAAGGGTTCCTGGCAAATCCGGGTTATGGATTGCATTTAAAAAGGCCCCGTGGGAGTGCAATGGGCCCCTGTCTTGCTGCTTAGCAATAATGGTATGGGTTTAGGTTCTGCTGTGTGTACTGGTGGTTGACTGCCCCCCAGCCCAGAGTGTGCATGGAAAATTGTCTGGCAGCCTCCCTGACAGCAAGCAGTGATAGTGCCCATGAAGGGGACCTTGTTGGGCCCGCCCCTTTCACGGTTATCGCTTCTCGGCCTTTTGGCTAAGATCAAGTGTAGTATCTGTTCTTATCAGTTTAATATCTGATACGTCCCCTATCTGGGGACCATATATTAAATGGATTTTTGAGAACGGGGGCCGATTTCGAAGCTTGCTTCCGTCGCCCTATGCATTGACCCGATATGGCAGTATCTTCGGTACAGTGCACCACCCCCTTACAGGGTTAAAAAGAAAGATTCCTACTTTCATTGCTACCTGCTTGCTGGCTAGCCAGCTAGCCAGCCCTGTGGGCCTTGCTGCTGCAGCCAAAAAACAAAAGGTGGTGCTGCTGCTGCTGCTTCTGCTGCTTCTGCTTCTGCTTGTGTCTGGCCCCTGTTGGAGCGTCCAGGCACAGGACTTCTGCTGCTGCTGACTAAATGGCCTCCTTAATTGGATCATTTGAGTAGCCAGCACACCTGTGCAGGTAGGGCATGACATGATAGGCAGCTGCCTTGATAGCGGGTGGGTGCTGAATGTTCCTAATTGACAAAATAAGATTAATGCTTATGAAGAAATATAAAATCTCATCCCTTCCCCAATATCGCGCCACACCCCTACCCCTTAATTCCCTGGTTGAACTTGATGGACATATGTCTTTTTTCGACCGTACTAACTATGTAACTATGTAACATAACATGGGGGGGGGGGGGGGGGTCTCCTGGCTGTTCACACAGGTGTGTCATTGCTGTACATTGACCATGCATTGCTTCTGTGGTATTGCAAAGGCAAAGACAAATGCTTCCAGCCATCCATTGCACTAATGGATTGGTCATCAGCTGGCTGTCTATGTCCCGCATCAATATAGACCAAAGTACAGAGGGTTAGGCTATGCTATTGTGCACCTACCTGATGCATCAGAAGGTGCGAGGCCCTTGCTAAATTCTGTGCACAGACTTTGAGATCTATACTTTAGACTGTATCTAAACCTGCTCCAACATGGACTGACATTCTGGCCTACTTTCAGCCGATGCGACTTGTCTGTCGCTGAACAGTCGCTTTTTATGTATTCAGCACCTATGTATAATGTTGTAAAAATGCTCTAGAAGCTAAAGTCGCAGAAATGTCACACATATTTGGCCTGCAACTTTCTGTGCGACAAATTCAGACAGGAAAAATCAGTATAAATCCTTAGAAAATTATCCCCCAGTGTCTCCATCTGCTGGCGGTATTGAATAAGCATTGCTGCACTGATGGGGTATGCATTAGACGAAAAAAAGAAGAAAAGAAGAATAATACGCCCAGAAAAGAGGCGAAAAGGAGAAAAACGTAAAAAAACGTGAAAAAAAAGT
This sequence comes from Hyla sarda, assembly GCF_029499605.1. Taxonomy (NCBI): domain Eukaryota; kingdom Metazoa; phylum Chordata; class Amphibia; order Anura; family Hylidae; genus Hyla; species Hyla sarda. The sequence continues at coordinate 180,251 of NW_026610702.1, forward strand.
AAGAGGAAGAGAAGGGAAAAAAAGGTGGAAATGGGTTTAAAAGTGATTTCGGCGGAGAAATATATATATATATATATATATATATATATATATATATATATATACGCGCACACACACACATATATATAAACGTATTCTCCGTTGAGATATTGCAGCCGCTGCTGTGTCCAGGCCCAGGAGCCTTAGCACTGTGCTGTGATGTCACTCAATACCACTGACATCACTAGGTGTAAACAACATCTCTCCTTTGCTGTATATGTGACTATGGAGCTGTTTGGTGATGTCGTCTATTATGGCCTTCATAGAAGCAACAGGAGATTGTTGCATCCATCTAGAACCCTCAGAACTACAGTGCTATGATGTCACTCACTTCCACAGGCCTTGCAGAGTGTAAACAACAACAACCCAGCTTTGTTGTGTATGTAACCATAGGATTTGTGATGTCACCTAGAACCTTCACAGCAGCGACAGCTTTATGAGGAGCATCAGCACTGCTCTGCCTGAGCAGAACCATCACCGCCATAGGTTGTCAAATAACCCGGATTTAACCCACACAGGTAAGTCCAATGGGGTGCAGGCATGTCCTCTATGCTTACAGCTTCCCGTGGGTGTTGGTTGATACCGTTTGGGGACAGCCAAGGAGGCATCTGCAGGCAACAAAGGTAGGTGTGTGCTTGTGTGTGTGTTTCCTATGCAGTGCAGATCCTAAGCCCAGTGTCACATGCAAGTAGGAGGAGTAAGAAGGGTTCCTGGCAAATCCGGGTTATGGATTGCATTTAAAAAGGCCCCGTGGGAGTGCAATGGGCCCCTGTCTTGCTGCTTAGCAATAATGGTATGGCTTTAGGTTCTGCTGTGTGTACTGGTGGTTGACTGCCCCCCAGCCCAGAGTGTGCATGGAAAATTGTCTGGCAGCCTCCCTGACAGCAAGCAGTGATAGTGCCCATGAAGGGGACCTTGTTGGGCCCGCCCCTTTCCGGTTATCGCTTCTCGGCCTTTTGGCTAAGATCAAGTGTAGTATCTGTTCTTTTTTTTTCAGTTTAATATCTGATACGTCCCCTATCTGGGGACCATATATTAAATGGATTTTGAGAACGGGGGCCGATTTTGAAGCTTGCTTCCGTCGCCCTATGCATTGACCCGATTATGGCAGTATCTTCGGGTACAGTGCACCACCCCCTTACAGGGTTAAAAAGAAAGATTCCTACTTTCATTGCTACCTGCTTGCTGGCTAGCCAGCTAGCCAGCCCTGTGGGCCTTGCTGCTGCAGCCAAAAAACAAAAGGTGGTGCTGCTGCTGCTGCTTCTGCTGCTTCTGCTTCTGCTTGTGTCTGGCCCCTGTTGGAGCGTCCAGGCACAGGACTTCTGCTGCTGCTGACTAAATGGCCTCCTTAATTGGATCATTTGAGTAGCCAGCACACCTGTGCAGGTAGGGCATGACATGATAGGCAGCTGCCTTGATAGCGGGTGGGTGCTGAATGTTCCTAATTGACAAAATAAGATTAATGCTTATGAAGAAATATAAAATCTCATCCCTTCCCCAATATCGCGCCACACCCCTACCCCTTAATTCCCTGGTTGAACTTGATGGACATATGTCTTTTTTCGACCGTACTAACTATGTAACTATGTAACATAACATGGGGGGGGGGGGGGGGTCTCCTGGCTGTTCACACAGGTGTGTCATTGCTGTACATTGACCATGCATTGCTTCTGTGGTATTGCAAAGGCAAAGACAATGCTTCCAGCCATCCATTGCACTAATGGATTGGTCATCAGCTGGCTGTCTATGTCCCGCATCAATATAGACCAAAGTACAGAGGGTTAGGCTATGCTATTGTGCACCTACCTGATGCATCAGAAGGTGCGAGGCCCTTGCTAAATTCTGTGCACAGACTTTGAGATCTATACTTTAGACTGTATCTAAACCTGCTCCAACATGGACTGACATTCTGGCCTACTTCAGCCGATGCGACTTGTCTGTCGCTGAACAGTCGCTTTTTATGTATTCAGCACCTATGTATAATGTTGTAAAAATGCTCTAGAAGCTAAAGTCGCAGAAATGTCACACATATTTGGCATGCAACTTTCTGTGCGACAAATTCAGACAGGAAAAATCAGTATAAATCCTTAGAAAATTATCCCCCAGTGTCTCCATCTGCTGGCGGTATTGAATAAGCATTGCTGCACTGATGGGGTATGCATTAGACGAAAAAAAAAGAAGAAAAAGAAGAATAATACGCCCAGAAAAGAGGCGAAAAGGAGAAAAACGTAAAAAAACGTGAAAAAAAAGTAAGAGGAAGAGAAGGGAAAAAAAGGTGGAAATGGGTTTAAAAGTGATTTCGGCGGAGAAATATATATATATATATATATATATATATATATATATATATATACGCGCACACACACACATATATATAAACGTATTCTCCGTTGAGATATTGCAGCCGCTGCTGTGTCCAGGCCCAGGAGCCTTAGCACTGTGCTGTGATGTCACTCAATACCACTGACATCACTAGGTGTAAACAACATCTCTCCTTTGCTGTGTATGTGACTATGGAGCTGTTTGGTGATGTCGTCTATTATGGCCTTCATAGAAGCAACAGGAGATTGTTGCATCCATCTAGAACCCTCAGAACTACAGTGCTATGATGTCACTCACTTCCACAGGCCTTGCAGAGTGTAAACAACAACAACCCAGCTTTGTTGTGTATGTAACCATAGGGATTTGTGATGTCACCTAGAACCTTCACAGCAGCGACAGCTTTATGAGGAGCATCAGCACTGCTCTGCCTGAGCAGAACCATCACCGCCATAGGTTGTCAAATAACCCGGATTTAACCCACACAGGTAAGTCCAATGGGGTGCAGGCATGTCCTCTATGCTTACAGCTTCCCGTGGGTGTTGGTTTGATACCGTTTGGGGACAGCCAAGGAGGCATCTGCAGGCAACAAAGGTAGGTGTGTGCTTGTGTGTGTGTTTCCTATGCAGATCCTAAGCCCAGTGTCACATGCAAGTAGGAGGAGTAAGAAGGGTTCCTGGCAAATCCGGGTTATGGATTGCATTTAAAAAGGCCCCGTGGGAGTGCAATGGGCCCCTGTCTTGCTGCTTAGCAATAATGGTATGGGTTTAGGTTCTGCTGTGTGTACTGGTGGTTGACTGCCCCCCAGCCCAGAGTGTGCATGGAAAATTGTCTGGCAGCCTCCCTGACAGCAAGCAGTGATAGTGCCCATGAAGGGGACCTTGTTGGGCCCGCCCCTTTCACGGTTATCGCTTCTCGGCCTTTTGGCTAAGATCAAGTGTAGTATCTGTTCTTATCAGTTTTCATGCTGGTGGGGATGGGTGCTGCATGGAGGATGCAGGTGTACCAGGGCTTTCCGGGGCTGGTTCTGAGGAATCAGCTCGACGGCTGCCCCGATGTGACCTGTTCCCTCCGGGTCTCGCCATGAGGCTGAGAGGGTCTAGAGCCGAGGTACTTTTGTGCCTCGGGGAGTGGTGACCCCGAGGTGCGAAACTCACTGGGAGAATAGACTCACTGAGTTGAAGCACGGGCACCATAATCTCTTCACCTTGTGGCACTCACCTCTTGATTCCCGGCCTTCTGGCTAGGATCAGAGAAATTTTTATAGATCCGGCCGGATGTCCGGGCAGTATATCTGCACACATTCACTTATTTATTTCTTTTTTGTCTCACTGTGTCACTTTTTGCGTGTTGTGTGTTCACAGGATTTGTCAGGATGCGGTAGCCCTTCTGGGTGTCCCTCCTGGCGGTCTAGGGGAGGTGTGTGTGGCCATTAGGTTCCGCACCTCCCTGCAACACCCCGGGTACCCCTGCTTTGGCAGGGTACCTACCGTAATCGGCTCTGCGGGCAGATACCTTGGCCAACGCCAAGGGGGATGCCGGGAGCATTTGTGTCCCCTAGTAGCTTCGGCGAAAAGGGACATCGAACCTGGAACCTCGCAGGTACCTTTTGGTCCGGAGGTGAAGGGTAAGGTTTGTTGGGGGGCCTCTCTCCTATCGGAGAAGGGCTTGCGATAGACCGCATCCTTTGTGCACGTTTTTTAGTTGTAACACGTTTGCACTTTTTCTTGCACTTTGGGTGAATCGAAAGCACGTTCCTCGGCTTTAAAAAAAAAAAAAAAAAAAAAAAAAAAAAAAAAAAAATCTGTTCTTATCAGTTTAATATCTGATACGTCCCCTATCTGGGGACCATATATTAAATGGATTTTTGAGAACGGGGGCCGATTTCGAAGCTTGCTTCCGTCGCCCTATGCATTGACCCGATATGGCAGTATCTTCGGGTACAGTGCACCACCCCCTTACAGGGTTAAAAAGAAAGATTCCTACTTTCATTGCTACCTGCTTGCTGGCTAGCCAGCTAGCCAGCCCTGTGGGCCTTGCTGCTGCAGCCAAAAAACAAAAGGTGGTGCTGCTGCTGCTGCTTCTGCTGCTTCTGCTTCTGCTTGTGTCTGGCCCCTGTTGGAGCGTCCAGGCACAGGACTTCTGCTGCTGCTGACTAAATGGCCTCCTTAATTGGATCATTTGAGTAGCCAGCACACCTGTGCAGGTAGGGCATGACATGATAGGCAGCTGCCTTGATAGCGGGTGGGTGCTGAATGTTCCTAATTGACAAAATAAGATTAATGCTTATGAAGAAATATAAAATCTCATCCCTTCCCCAATATCGCGCCACACCCCTACCCCTTAATTCCCTGGTTGAACTTGATGAACATATGTCTTTTTTCGACCGTACTAACTATGTAACTTTGTAACATAACATGGGGGGGGGGGGGGGGTCTCCTGGCTGTTCACACAGGTGTGTCATTGCTGTACATTGACCATGCATTGCTTCTGTGGTATTGCAAAGGCAAAGACAAATGCTTCCAGCCATCCATTGCACTAATGGATTGGTCATCAGCTGGCTGTCTATGTCCCGCATCAATATAGACCAAAGTACAGAGGGTTAGGCTATGCTATTGTGCACCTACCTGATGCATCAGAAGGTGCGAGGCCCTTGCTAAATTCTGTGCACAGACTTTGAGATCTATACTTTAGACTGTATCTAAACCTGCTCCAACATGGACTGACATTCTGGCCTACTTCAGCCGATGCGACTTGTCTGTCGCTGAACAGTCGCTTTTTATGTATTCAGCACCTATGTATAATGTTGTAAAAATGCTCTAGAAGCTAAAGTCGCAGAAATGTCACACATATTTGGCCTGCAACTTTCTGTGCGACAAATTCAGACAGGAAAAATCAGTATAAATCCTTAGAAAATTATCCCCCAGTGTCTCCATCTGCTGGCGGTATTGAATAAGCATTGCTGCACTGATGGGGTATGCATTAGACGAAAAAAAAAGAAGAAAAAGAAGAATAATACGCCCAGAAAAGAGGCGAAAAGGAGAAAAACGTAAAAAAACGTGAAAAAAAAGTAAGAGGAAGAGAAGGGAAAAAAAGGTGGAAATGGGTTTAAAAGTGATTTCGGCGGAGAATATATATATATATATATATATATATATATATATATATATATATACGCGCACACACACACATATATATAAACGTATTCTCCGTTGAGATATTGCAGCCGCTGCTGTGTCCAGGCCCAGGAGCCTTAGCACTGTGCTGTGATGTCACTCAATACCACTGACATCACTAGGTGTAAACAACATCTCTCTTTGCTGTGTATGTGACTATGGAGCTGTTGGTGATGTCGTCTATTATGGCCTTCATAGAAGCAACAGGAGATTGTTGCATCCATCTAGAACCCTCAGAACTACAGTGCTATGATGTCACTCACTTCCACAGGCCTTGCAGAGTGTAAACAACAACAACCCAGCTTTGTTGTGTATGTAACCATAGGGATTTGTGATGTCACCTAGAACCTTCACAGCAGCGACAGCTTTATGAGGAGCATCAGCACTGCTCTGCCTGAGCAGAACCATCACCGCCATAGGTTGTCAAATAACCCGGATTTAACCCACACAGGTAAGTCCAATGGGGTGCAGGCATGTCCTCTATGCTTACAGCTTCCCGTGGGTGTTGGTTTGATACCGTTTGGGGACAGCCAAGGAGGCATCTGCAGGCAACAAAGGTAGGTGTGTGCTTGTGTGTGTGTTTCCTATGCAGATCCTAAGCCCAGTGTCACATGCAAGTAGGAGGAGTAAGAAGGGTTCCTGCAAATCCGGGTTATGGATTGCATTTAAAAAGGCCCCGTGGGAGTGCAATGGGCCCCTGTCTTGCTGCTTAGCAATAATGGTATGGGTTTAGGTTCTGCTGTGTGTACTGGTGGTTGACTGCCCCCCAGCCCAGAGTGTGCATGGAAAATTGTCTGGCAGCCTCCCTGACAGCAAGCAGTGATAGTGCCCATGAAGGGGACCTTGTTGGGCCCGCCCCTTTCACGGTTATCGCTTCTCGGCCTTTTGGCTAAGATCAAGTGTAGTATCTGTTCTTATCAGTTTAATATCTGATACGTCCCCTATCTGGGGACCATATATTAAATGGATTTTTGAGAACGGGGGCCGATTTTGAAGCTTGCTTCCGTCGCCCTATGCATTGACCCGATATGGCAGTATCTTCGGGTACAGTGCACCACCCCCTTACAGGGTTAAAAAGAAAGATTCCTACTTTCATTGCTACCTGCTTGCTGGCTAGCCAGCTAGCCAGCCCTGTGGGCCTTGCTGCTGCAGCCAAAAAACAAAAGGTGGTGCTGCTGCTGCTGCTTCTGCTGCTTCTGCTTCTGCTTGTGTCTGGCCCCTGTTTGGAGCGTCCAGGCACAGGACTTCTGCTGCTGCTGACTAAATGGCCTCCTTAATTGGATCATTTGAGTAGCCAGCACACCTGTGCAGGTAGGGCATGACATGATAGGCAGCTGCCTTGATAGCGGGTGGTGCTGAATGTTCCTAATTGACAAAATAAGATTAATGCTTATGAAGAAATATAAAATCTCATCCCTTCCCCAATATCGCGCCACACCCCTACCCCTTAATTCCCTGTTGAACTTGATGGACATATGTCTTTTTCGACCGTACTAACTATGTAACTATGTAACATAACATGGGGGGGGGGGGGGTCTCCTGGCTGTTCACACAGGTGTGTCATTGCTGTACATTGACCATGCATTGCTTCTGTGGTATTGCAAAGGCAAAGACAAATGCTTCCAGCCATCCATTGCACTAATGGATTGGTCATCAGCTGGCTGTCTATGTCCGCATCAATATAGACCAAAGTACAGAGGGTTAGGCTATGCTATTGTGCACCTACCTGATGCATCAGAAGGTGCGAGGCCCTTGCTAAATTCTGTGCACAGACTTTGAGATCTATACTTTAGACTGTATCTAAACCTGCTCCAACATGGACTGACATTCTGGCCTACTTTCAGCCGATGCGACTTGTCTGTCGCTGAACAGTCGCTTTTTATGTATTCAGCACCTATGTATAATGTTGTAAAAATGCTCTAGAAGCTAAAGTCGCAGAAATGTCACACATATTTGGCCTGCAACTTTCTGTGCGACAAATTCAGACAGGAAAAATCAGTATAAATCCTTAGAAAATTATCCCCCAGTGTCTCCATCTGCTGGCGGTATTGAATAAGCATTGCTGCACTGATGGGGTATGCATTAGACGAAAAAAAAGAAGAAAAAGAAGAATAATCGCCCAGAAAAGAGGCGAAAAGGAGAAAAACGTAAAAAAACGTGAAAAAAAAAGTAAGAGGAAGAGAAGGGAAAAAAAGGTGGAAATGGGTTTAAAAGTGATTTCGGCGGAGAAATATATATATATATATATATATATATATATATATATATATACGCGCACACACACACATA